>NC_080043.1:45793023-46010766 GCF_012489685.1 Lotus japonicus
AAAAATAAATTGGATGAGGTTGATACCAAAAACGTTTATGACAACTAATCCTACTAACGCTAAGCTCAGTCGAGAGGTTTTGATCCAAAAACCTGAACTTTTATCACAAAATGGGTATTTCTACAAAATTTGATCTCTGCGACGATTCGGCGAGATTCAGCGAATAACAACCGGATATTCATGCTCTTGGGAAGGTAGAGAAGAGTTTTTGACAAAGAAATCAAGTTATTTGGACAATTTTACCAAATACTCATAACTTCGAGCACAGAAAGACATGGAGAAAAGCGACATTATTTACGATAAGAGGTAAGGAATAGCATCAGTACCTCGAGGTCTACGCGTAGCAACGAACAAAGCGACGATCAGGCAAGAAACGACAAAAAGCTCTCCTCCCTTTCTCTCCTCCATGGCCCCGGGTTTGATGGTTAAAACGGTGAGGATTTTTGAGTTTTTCTCCTATTTATAGGAGATGGGAAACGCGGGAAAATGAAAATTTGGCGATTTCGATTTTTCCTCCACATTCCTCTATGAATTATAAGAGAGAATCTGGCGATAGTGTTCCAGAACTCGAAATAGGTTTCTTGGAATTTAAGCAACCGATTCACTAACGGTGTTAATCTATTTAACCCGAAAAACTACTTTTTGCAGTTGATGCCGGATGAGAAAACTTCCTTCTGAAGAAAGATTGGAAACATTGAAAGAAATTGGTACACACGTGTGGAATCTTCGTAAGAAGCTTCGAATAGAAAAAGTCTTCATCTACAGTTAGTTTAAGGTTCTTGACTTATCAGGAACTCAGTTTTGGCAAACTTCCAAGAATTGAAATCGATTGTTCGTACAGTCCCGGGTTTCGTGTCGAAACAATTGTCATGGAAAGGAATAAGATAAATTCTTATATACCTCATAATATTGTTGAATTTCATTTCTACAGTGCTTTAAGAGCATATTAGCCCTTTACTAACGCTTTCGCCCTAAGGCGGAAGTGAATATGACTCGTGCTATAACCTATAGCGACTATAAAACTATTCTTAGTTTTTTCCTGAACTTTCTCCTTCATAATATTAATCCAAACAACAAACACAAGCCGAGTTCCTCTCACGCTTACACGGAATCCTATGCGTGAGCTGGAAATTAATTATTTATTTTATTCTAAAATCATGGGTCTTACACACCCGTCTCCGCGTCCACCACACAAACGAACACGTCCTCCTCCGTCACGTGCACCAAGGGCACAACGCGATATCCACGGGAGGAAGCCGAAGTCATAAGGCGAAGGGTGACAGCAGTGACAAGCTCCTCCACTGGCACAGCAGATCTGGAACTCGGTCCGATGTCAACACGGTAGGAGAGCTCGATCCAGAAGAAGCTCCTCCAACAGACTCCTCCTCAGAGGGGTCCTCATCGTTAGACGACGGCGGTGGTGGCACTCCTGCACCAGGTCCACAATGCACGCTAGGCGATAGGTTAAAGCTAACAGAATATCGTCTCATGACTCCCTTCGTCAGGTGCCCAAACTCGCTAACCCTATCCTCCATTATTCTCCCCGAATATATAGCTCGGTGACTTGCGGGGTCAATCACCCACGAGCCGGGGATGTCCCAGTCGATCATCTCATACCGGGTCCCCCCGAGGGGTGAACCATCGTGAACCAGTCTGCCATCGACATCTGAAAGCAGGCGTACAGTCGCCCAAACACAAACAGCAAGCGCAAGGGTCAACTCAAAGAATTACATATATAATACACATAACAGATAAATTGTACGGGGATAGCTCCTAGGGTTCAGTAAGCTTATTATAGCTTGTACGTAGCATATCCTCCAAATGAATCATGAATAAACGATTATTGACAATTTAACAATTATCTAGTAAGATCACATCCAATTATTAGGTCAGCATGTATGATGAAATGCAATGACATGCTGCAAAAGAATGCTCCGGAGTAGCTGGGCAGCAACGAGTCAGTCACCACTGGCCTTGTGTGTAACATTTTTTTCTCAGGCGTCTCTAACACCAAACAAATGTAGTCAGATCAGCAGTAAACCATATGTCTGCCATTTTTGTCTGCTACTAAGAAACACTCTTGGTGTTCTTATGTGAAAATCCGGGTCTTGTGACCATTTTGGAATCCACCGAGGTCAGGTGTCCCACCGGGTCTTGATGCAATATGATTAGCCTAACAACGTCTCTTACCTCACTCGTCACGTCATCACGTGTTCTAGCTAACTTATTGTCTCTAATAGGAATACCTTAAAGGTAAATGTCGATTCTGCGACAAAAGACAATTAAATATAAATAGAGTGCAATCACCCTTGATGACTTCTTGAGTCATCTAACTCATCCAATAGTGTGGGTCCAAACCTCGGTTCGTCTCGTCAAACTTTCCCAAAATCTCATCACGAGTATCGCATAACTACCCGTTTTCCCACATTCTGACGTTCCTCAAATATTCGTACAAGTGCACAACATAATCAATATAATCAAACAATCATTTGCACAAGTATTCAGATTACCTGTGATTAACCATTTAGCAAGTACAACATATGAATCGATCAATGGCAAATCAAGCGATAAATAAATCCCAATCACTAATGTCGGCCGAAGCCCCAAAGCGTAGACACACGTCTCAATTAGTTCACTCGGTTGAAACCTCCAGAAAACATTTTCCTATACAGTCAAGCAATCGTAAGCATAAACAATAAATCAAGTCGAATTCGTCGACACCTAAAGCATTAGCTAGTATCAGTGAGTTGCCCTCACCTAACTCTTCCAGCGTGTTCCAGCAAAGTTCCTTCACACTCCTCTCCTTCTGCTCCAAGTAATCCTCCAAACGAACCTTTGAGAAAATATCACAGAATTCAATCAAAGCAAGTTAGAACTAACCGAGTAAGATTTACTAACGATAGACGAAGCATTATAAGCTCCATAGTACGATAACCTGACACAATACGATGAGTTTTCGCAAAGGAGAAAATTTTCCTCCCCTAAAGGGGTGCCCTCGGCCGCGTACTATTTTTAGTGTACCGACGCTTTTTCTTCGATCAAACTTGATTCCTAGGTTATCATTAGTCGTAACTAGAGTAAATTAAAGTTCGGAAAAAATATCAGATCGAAAACTGAAACAAGTGTATTTTGGTCAGTGTTTTTAGCTCGGAAATCCAAAGTCGGAATTTCGAAAAACAAATTTGATGGGGTTTTCCCTAACGATGTTTATGACAACTAATCCTAATGGCTCTAAGCTCAATCGAGAGTTTTTAATCGAAAGAGGGAAGCTTTTGTCAGAAAAGGGGTATTTAGACAAAATTGAAGCTCTGCGGTGATTCGGCGAGATTTGGCAAATAACAACTGGATAATCATGCTCTTGGGTTAGTAGAGAAGATGTTTTGACAGTGAAATCAAGTTTTTTGGATAGGTTTACAAAAAACTCATAACTTTGAGCACAGAAAGACATAGAGAAAAGCGACAGAATTTACGATCAGAGGTAAGGAATAGCTTCAGTACCTCGAGGTCTACACGTAGCAACGAACAGAGAGAAGATCAGGCAAGAAACGGCGAAAAACTCTCCTCCTCCTTCTCCTCTCCAAGCCGCAGGTTCAATGGGGGTGTTGGGGGGTTTTGAAATTTGATTTTCAAGCTATTTATAGGTGAGGGAAAATGCGGGAAAATGATTATCTCGCGATTCCAATTTTTCTTGCGCGTTCCTCTGTGAATTCTAAGATAGATTCTAGCGACATAATTTCAAAACTCGAAACAAGTTTCTTGGAATTAAAGCAAACGATCCAATGTCGGTATGAATCGATTTAACCCGAAAAATTACTTTTTGCAGTTGATGTCGGATCAGAAAACTTCCTTTTGAAGAAAGGTTGAAAACATCGAAATAAAACGGCACACACATGTGGAATCTTCGTTTGAAGCTCCGAATAGAAAGAGTCTTCATCGACAGTTTATTTTAAGGTTCTTGAGCTATCAGGAACTTAGTTTCGGCAAACTTCCGAGAATCGGAATCGATCATTCGTACATTACAGGGTTTCGTGTTGAAACAATTGTCATGGAAAGGAATAAGAGAAATTCTTATATTCCTCTGAATATTTTTGAATTTCGTTTCTACAGTGCTTTAAGAGCAGATTAGTCATCTACTAACGCTCTTGCCCTAGGCATAAGTGAATAAGACTCGTGCTATAACTTATATCGACTTTAATACTATTCTTAATCTTTTCCTGAACTTTCTCCTTCAGGAGAGAGAGAAAGAGGGAAACCTTTAAGTTTGAAGCTTATAATGATTTCCCTTGGTCATTGTGCATATTAAATGGTTGTGTGCAGCTTTGCACTTTGACCTCTCCTTCTACTGTGTTGTCAGAGATATTTTTCATGTTGACATGATGTTTTCTTTCTCTGAACACAGTTTCTTCTGGTTGGCCAGCTTGAGTTGGACGATGATCCTCCTTTGCAAGTTCTTCTTTCTTCCTTCTGCAGACGATCGCTTTTTCTCCATAAGGCAATTTTGCTCTTCTCCTAGAAGGTCTTCTGATATTCTGTAGACAACTCTTCTTTCTGATGTGTGTTGTCTTATCTTCTTTTCAGCTCTGATCAGAATCTTCCCGTTGAAGAATCGTACTTTCTGATTTTGGCGATTTCTCCTCATGTGACGATCTTCAACTTTCTCCCTAAGCTCCTTTATCATCGTAGAGCCAGACCATGATATGCCTTCTTGAGCTTTGTCTTTTCCTTTTGTAGACGATCCTTGTAGATACGGCTTTTCCTTAAAGGGATCGTCTGTGCAGTAGACTAATTACTTAGACTGTCCTTGTTTATCCCAAATTTTAATTCATATGAAATCTAAGACAAACAAGTAGATAATAAGTTCTTAGTCTTTGACTATGCTTGTTTGTCCTGAAATTCAATTCATATGAAGTTCCAAGATGTAAGATGTAAGTCACATTTGATTGGCTCTTGAAAAGTAAATAGCAAGGATTGATTAGATTGTATTGATAGACTCTTGAAAATTGTTATCGTTCAAAATAAGATAGACGATGAAGGCGTTTGAATTTAACACAATTGTGATGAACGCATCCAGATGCTTAGGAGGATATGTATCTCCTACGTATGATTGTATCCCAATTGTTTTTCAAAAATCCTATGGTATATCGTTTGTCATGGTTCCGCTGGAAAATATTAGTCTGCATACTAGCTTGCACTCCTTCATTTTGTCTGGTTTCTTCCTCCAAATTAATTGGAAATTCGATTTGGTTGTACGCTAGTTCTTGTGGTTTCTTAATCCTCTCTTGTCGCGCATGTCGATTTGGAGACTTCTCTACTTGATGGTTTTGAGTTGGATGCAGTGAGATGTGAAAATATTTCTCCAATTCCCTCAACTTTTCCTCTATTCGTCGGAGGACTTCTTCAACATTATTTCTGCGATCACCATCTTTGGAACTTTCTCTGCCCGAGAAGGAACTCTCTAAGATCCTTCTGCTTGAGAATTTTCTCTTCTCTGAGATACAACTTCTTGAGATTTTTCTTTTAATGGTGATTTGTGGCGTCCCTCTTTCACAAGTGACGTATTCACCCAACTCCTATCATTTATGAATGAGTGAGCCGTTTTTTTTTATCGCATTAGTGTTAGTGTTAGTGTTACCGTTTGAATGATGCATTGATTCAGAGACCACTTACGACTTCTCATAGTCGCAGAGTTCCCCTCTAACCTTTTCAGATGGATGACCGTACACCTAAAGACAAGCAAGTTAGCACACAATGAAACATTAAACACATAGAATACGTGGCCAAGGCCACTATAAGTTCGAATGACAGAAACAAGAGAGCGTTCAAGTGAGGGTATACACATCCCCCACAAGGCATCATCAAACATAAACTTAATTAATTAAGAAAACCGGTGAGAAACATCATCGGACCATACGGCTTCACTCCCCAACCTCCTCCTCTTCCCGATCCTCCTCCATGTCACCACTGCTCCCCTCCTCCGACAGTGGCATAGGCACTCTCTCTCCCAATCCATCGGGTTTCACGAACCGCTGTCTGTAGATTCCGGCGTCTTTGGAAAAGCTTGGTGACTGCATCCTCTTCCTTGTTGTCGACCTGAGACGAGGCGCAGTCCTCCGGGGCGGAGAACCTAATGGCTCTTGAGGTGCTTGATTAGGCGCAAAGAGCTCATGTGGGCTCCTGACTCGGATCGGCACGGGTCGGAATGGCTCCTCCTAGGGCATAGGGTCCACACCAACCTGCGGATCGGGACACAATCTGGCCTGGGGCGCTAGATCCACCTCCGATTGAGGCTGTGGTGGCGGATTAGGAACGGGCGGACGGAACCTCCGGGCATGCCTCGGCATATAGAATGATAACATGAGGGGTATGGTCACTGGGTAGCCAAGCTCATCCGATCCGGGTACCCTGCACCACAATATGGTCAGTCCAGAATAAAAACAGAAACCGGTAGCGGGGTCAAGGTGCCAGCCAGTACGGGAAGGGAAGTCAGCATGAATGGCGAGTACTGGAGGGAGGTTCATCCTCTAACCTGTGATCTGCTTTATAGTAAAAATAATGCAAGGGTGAGTCAAACGCGACTTTACACAAGCCACATGTCAAATAAAATAAACGATAAAGTTCAAGATAACATACTATTAAAAACAAGCATGTTAACAAGCACATACAAATCACACATAGTATGAGGTTTTACCGCCTTATACCTTCGTCCTTCGAATTGACTTCTCTCACTACTTCTTTACGAAATGGTGAGTTCATCGCCAACCTTTTAATTATATTTATCATGTGATGAGTATATTTTATGGGGCCTGAAGCCTTAGCTTCTTTTAATCTTCGGAAAGTCGTCTCGAGAACATGGACACTCCTTACAGTCCACTCTTTACCGGACATGATCGCTCAGTAGCTCTCCGACAGAAATACACAACTTCGTGACTCCTGGTATGTTGTATCAGGCCGGCCCTCCGGACCCTGCCGGTAGCTGATGGAGAGGTAGAGTCATTGTGTAAGTCCCGAGTCTATTCATCTCTGAACAAGACCACCATTGGCGTCTCTGTATTCCCACTCTCTTTAGTGGTAGTGACAACACTTTCCTACTCCTTGTCGCTCCGAAAGGTTGTTCACAAACATCATCCATCACCCCCTTATTCTTCTCTCGAATTTCTAGCGAACTAGAAACAAACATCCGTACCTTACTCTTCAAGTAAGTACGCCTCATTGTATTTGAAGCCGAGATCCGAAGGGATCAAGTAGTCGGGTTTTAGGGCAGGAAATAGTTATTCGACCCGGTAATGGTTATATACTTTCCTCAATTAATTTAAATAAAAGGGTATCACCTATTCGTTAACTAATTTCATTTTATAATTATTAATATCTATCTTCCTAAGGTGATTCCTAACATGTGACGGGTAGGTCAAGTTTTCGAATCCAAGTATCAATAACACATTAAGCCGGTGAATTATTTCCCTGTACCCTCCTACCTCAGATGTTTTTTAGATTTATATATTGTCATAAGACAAGTTCTTTTATCCGGGCTTTTAAGCGGATTTCCTAAGTATCACCGTATCGCATGGTATACTTTACCTCCTTTCTAACAATGCAGCAATACAACATCCATAAGCAATTCACATATGAATCACAAGCAAACATTCAGCATTACTTCATAAAATCCACAATTATTGTAAACAAGCGAGTAAATAATAATATGTCTACTATCGCTTTAACGATTACTTAATTGTCATAAACCAAGACAAGGTCTTGTCTAACTCCCCTTACCTATGACTCAATGATTTCTTTTGAAACTCGAGAGCTTGATCCTCCACGCTCTACATCATGGATTATGGTCGGGTTATAGATCTATGAAGCTAAAAATATAACTACTTCATGTACTAATTTTATTTTCTTTTTATCACCCTTCTACTCTTAGACTTAACCAATTTTCTTTACTGACCTGATTCTGTTACTAAACTCGAGCCTTAAGCTCATAATCACTTCTAGATTATTTAACTTATCTTTTAAGCCATTTGGTCAAAATCACTTATTCATTAGCTTACTAACTTAACTTCCTAATTCATCACGCTAGCCTACTGATTTCTGACTTCTGGTTTTTCATTACTCCATGCCTAGTATGCCTAACTCATAATCAAGTTCAGAATCACTTAATTAAGCTGATTAATCTAGCTTAAGTTCAAATTAATTCTAAGTTTACTTGCAAATTAAGAAATTCACAAACTAGGCTAAAACTAACTTTTGATACTCTACTCCTATAGTTTCCAACCTTCTGAATCCATCTAGACCATTTTTAGAAGCATTTAAGCACTGTAACTACCTCAATTTGCCAGTTTTTTTATCGGACGTGAGGTGATATTGGGGTTTTTCACCTTAGAGCTTTATCATCGATTCTACCTATCCTAAAAGGCTCTACCATGTTCCAGAAGCATAAAGTAATCAATTTGGCACTCTAATTCGAGGCCTGAAGCTCAACCCGATAGCATGCTCGAGTTTGAAAATTCAAATATTGGTTCTGCTAATTCATGGTTATTCAAGGCTCAAAATTAGTCTAAAGCTTCCTAAAAATGTCCTAACATGCTTAAGGATAAGTTTTGGATCGAAAACGAGCTAAAATAAGTGAATTACATAAACTCACTTCGCCGGAAAAGACAGAGTTCGCCAGAGAAGATGATCGGAGATGTATAGAACGTCACTGCCGTGCTGTTCTGGGTACTAGAACTTGCTCTACAGGTTATGGGGATGAATGTGGTGCTAATGGGTGCTGCTATGTAGGTTTGGAACGTGAGAAAAGTCGAGTTACAGGTCGGAGAACTCGCCGGATTCTGGAAAATGCTCGCTGAAGTTGCAGGGTGCTCGCGGGTTTGGGTTTTCTGGGCTCAAAGCTCCATGTAATCGACCCAAATCGAATCCTTACTCTCTCAGGAACTTAATGGAATGAAAATTACACTCTAACACTCAACTAAGCTTGTGAAGCTCTCTCTTCACTCTTAGCTCGCTCTGGGACTTGGAATGAATTGCTGGGGACTCAGGGACTTCAGAATGGCTCATTTTATAGGGTCAAGGCTATTAATTAAGGCTAACCAAGCTTAAGCTCTAATCCAAGTTGCACCACCTATGGAATTGCATGCAAGCAGATTATCACAAGGCTCCAGGTGCCGCTGCAGGTCTGTGCTCGTCCAAGCATCATTCAGGAGGGGTTTATGGGAACTAGAAGCCATCATGGAGCTTACTATTGATGAATAGTAGTGTGTCATCATGGGTGAATAGTAACCTAGGGCACCGGTTGGTCAATTATTTTATTCTGCCTTCAAGTCGGGACAAATTGGCTACTATGCTTCATCATTTCTGAATACTAAGGGTTTTCTAATAGTGTATTTCCCCTCTGAATGCCTAATACTAAGACATATTGTATGCTAGGGTTTGGCTCGTCGGTTTGACTATCGATCGATCTGAGACAGTGTGTTACTACCGTGAAGAGATTCGATTAGATTAGCTTCCTATCCTCATCTACTCGAGTCATTCATTTAAATGGGAGTCATGACGACCATGTCTTTGGTACGTTTGATTGTCAGTTTGATCTAATCGTCACACCGACGTTCTATCTTCGCATCGTAAATCATGCATAAAATAGGCATATATATACACACACATGTTGGTCAATTCACAAGTGTACGAATACCTCCGGGTTTTAAAATATCGAACCACAGGGATTGTGAGTGAGAATTGTTGATTTAAGCCTAAAGTTTGCAAGTTCTTAAAACAGTAAAATTCAGAAATTGGTTTTGGTTGATTGTGACAAAGGTTTTGCAAAAGAGCAATGTTGAAAATGATGTAAATAACAATTGATGGAAAATTGCCTTGGGTTGTTGATCATCTAATCCACTTTAGTTCACCTATCCTATGCATGTGAAACCTTGATTTATCTCTTGTTGTTATAGCCTATGTACTTACTAGTTGATTCCTCACAAAAGTAATTCTCTCACACTGAAAGATAAGCCCAATTCCTTGTGTACTTAAACATTCATAAGAGGTAAATAAGCATGTATATTCAGGCCAACAAAACCCCACCCTTACTCTATGCCTAGAAGCAAGTATAGAAGGATCTATTTCAATTCATGTCCCTAAATCATAACAAACTTCCATTTGATTATAATCTAGCCTATAGCAAAGGTGCACCAAAGCTAAACATGCAATAAGGAATTGAAATACAAGATTGAATCAAGAACTCATGCATAGAGATAGGATTTAACAAACTAAAATTTCATAGAATCTCTTAACACAAAGCAAAAAAGAAACTAGCCACTCATGGCTAGAAAATTCATGCAGAAAATGTAATGAAAACCTGAGAAAAATACAAGTTGGAAGCCTCCCTTGGCCCCAAAGTTCTCCTCAGCTCTCAAACTTGATCAAAAATGAGTAAAAATGTCTAACTCCAAAAAGAAATTGGCCTAAGCCTTATTTATAAGCAAAACAAACGACACTGGGCGCTCAGGCGCCAATTCAGAGCGCCTGAGCGCCAATTGCATGTGAAAAACATGCCTCTGGACCCTAATTGGCGTCGAGGCGCCAATTCCCAGCGCCTGGGCGCCAATTCCCTGGCTTCCATCATTTTGTACTAGCGCCTAGGCGCCAATTCCCAGCGCCTAGGCGCTCAAGCTCGCCTGGAACAGCCTTTTCAGCTTCTGTAACTCCTCTTTAATTCCTCTTTTAAGTCTTCCTTCAATTCCAAGCTTCTTGGCTTTCTTTCTTCTTCAGTTTTTAATCTGCATACTTAACCACAAAGACAAGGAAAAATCTAGAAGCTCAAAGAGCTCATTAGCACAAGAGGTCCTTCATAAAACAAAAGAAAATCATGCAAGTCCTAAACTTAACTTATAATGCAAGAAAACTCCCTATAAAACTACAAAATTACCAAAACAAAACAAAGACTCAAGAAAAGATAAAAATGCATGAGAATGCATGAAACACTACATGAGACTCAAAAAAAAGACTCAAAATAAACAAAGAAATGACCCTAAAAACACTACAAAAATAGGGTCATCACACCACTATACTCAACGACAGCTCGCCCTCGAGCGTAAACAACATTCGCTTGCCCTCAAGCGCAAGAAATGCTCCCAAACAAGTGCTGTCAACAAGGAATACTTCACAAAAACAGGGGGACCAAGTAATCACAGCTAGTTCCAAGAGAAAGACCCGACAACCTACTTCATGCATCTTTTGAAAAGAGAAGAGTGTAGAGCCCATTCATGAGAAGCATATAGATCTAAAAATCCTAGGATGAGATGTTTATTTAGTGCACTTAGCACACAAGCAAGTTCATAGGTCCTGAATATCATTCACTCAATAGCAACAATGATCAAACATGCAAAAATTCAAAAAGACTTCCATAAGGGTTGAAACATTCGCTAGGTAAAGCATGATGGTGGTTGGTCCCTAAGGGAAAACTTGGCTTTCAAGCACATTGAGTGTGGTCCTCTTCTATTAACTCCGGAGTTTTTCACAACAAACATTTTAGCACAAGTCGCTTGCACCCCTTTTCCAAACTCTTTTTTTCTTCTTTTTTTTTTCCAACTCCAACTTTTATTTAGGAGTTTTTTTAACTTTTTATTTGGGGCAAGAGACTATTTCACAACTTTTTCAGCTCCATTCAATAATAACAAGGACCAACACTCCCCAATATTCCAACCAAACATCCATCCCAAACTTTTGGCTACAAAAAGATTCTCCAATTAAGCTCAAATGGGACAACTAAAGGTAATGTTCAACGAACAAACTCAGAATCTCAAGAAATCGTACAAGTCTCTAGAATAAAGCAAGAATCACAAAGCATGCTATGAGTGAAATTAATGCAAAACCAAGAATTGCAAGTGAATCAGGATCCTCTAGAGAATTTTTATGGTGAAGGGTCAAAGATAGACCCTTAATGGACTCACCTCGACTCCTTTCCCAAGACACACTCGGAAAACCGAAGTCTCCTCCTCTCTTCCCCAAACATGCAATCACTCATCCCCAAAAACAGCATCAAGTATTCACAAAAGCATTTTCAAAAACAGCACAAGCAGGGAAGCAAAACTATAGCTAAAAGCATATGAGTATAGAGAAGTAAAAGACCCAAGAAAAACAAAACTAACTAACGATGCATGATAAAAAGAAAAACAAAAACTACAAATTGAGTAATATGCCAAAGATGCATGACCTAAACTAAGAGTAGGAATACCTCAACAAAGTCACTCCATGGGGTCATGGTCACCCCTTCCATCGCCATATTCCGGATGGACACCGGCATCATGCATTAAGCTCAAGTCTATCATCCCCTGCTCCAAGGTATTAAAATTCATGGGCCCATTGTACCTGGGGTCTGATGTGCTACCTCCCCTCCAATGGAGGTCAAGATCCCTGTGTAGGCGATCTTGCCTCAAAAACATTCGCCCGAAAGCGGCCTCCATCCAAGCAGGAGAAGGGTCAGCACGTGGTGGAGTAACCACCTCAACATTTTCTTCTTCCTCCTCTTCTTCTTCCTCTTCTTCTTCATCTTCTTCCGCTGGCTCCTCAGGATCCTCTTCCTCTTCCTCCTCTTGAGGCATTCTTGCTGTCCAAGAGGTCTCTTCTCCCCTCCCGATAAAGAACTCCCCGCTCCTTCACACACTCCTTGTGTGCTAGGTGAGATTGATAAAATTCCTCCTTTTTCAATGAAAGGAAGCGGGAGCGATCAAAGCTCCGGGAGGTGGAGGAAGAAGCTGCAGCTCTTGTGTTGGTTCTTGCTCTTTTTACAGGCATCTGCAAAATTTGTTAGCCCATACACAAGCCACAAATGTTAGAGATGTTAGTTCAATAATAAAAAGAAATGAAAGGAGAAACTTTGTACAAAAAATAAAAAATTAAACTTCCTAAGAGCACCCAACAAGTCTCTTAGTGATTTTGGCCAAGAGAGAAAGATTACCACATAAGCACTTGCCAAAAATCGACTAAGAGAACCCATTGAAGCATTCTAACAAACACCTTACAAGCAAAAGCTAAACTAAACAAATCCACAAAATCCTAACTACCCATTCCTCACAAATTCACAACCCGTTTCTAATTAAGCACAAAATCAACCCACTAAGAACACAAACAACCCACACCCAACTTGCACAAACAACAAATCACTCACCCAAACCCCAATGAAGCATGCATTGCAAAACCCATGAACTATGATGAAGGGAAGTGGAAGATGGAACTTACCTTGACTTGAGAGTGAGTGGGTGCAAGTGGAATGAGCTTGATGCAATGCAGAACTTGGAAGCAAAAGGAAGAGCTAATGTGTGTGCAAGTGAGAAATGAGGAGTAGAAATGGGGTACGGAGAGAGTGGGGTGCGTTTTTTATGGGAGAATGGGAGTAAAGAGTGGGAAAATGAAAAGGTTGGGGTTTTAAAACCCAAAAAGTGGGAAAAACACGTATAGGAGCGCTCGAGGGGAGCGCTCATGTAAGACCCAAGTTTTTAAGCTTAGAATAAGTGGAAGAGATTTCCATTTACGATTAGGCTTGATGTATCGTGAAAGGAAAACCTGAACAAGAGCTTACTAAATGAAATATATTTATGAAGGAGAAGGTTCAGGAAAAGTTTAAGGATTGTACCAGAATCGATAAAAGTTATAGCACGATCGTTATACGCTTAAACCTAGGTCAGAAACCCTAGTATATAGCTAGTTTTCACTTTTAGGCACGATGGAAGTTAATTCCAAAAATCTTCAGAGAAATGTTCGAACTTCTCTTTTTCCATATATCACAATCGTTTCAAGGCGAAACTCTAGGATCTACGAACGTCCGATTCCAATCATCGGAAGTTTGCCGAAACCGAAACCCTGGTATTTCAGAACCCTAGAATCACTCGACAATGAAGACTTTTTCTATTCAGAACTTCAAATGAAGATTCTACACGCGTACACCCATTTCTCTTGATGATTTCAATCTTTCTTCAGAAGGAAGTTTTCTATTCCGACATTCGATGCAAAAAGCAACTTATCGGGTAAAATAGTTTTACACCGACTATGCTTTAGTTGCCAAAAATACTAGGAGACCTCATTTTAGTTTTGGAATTCTTTCGCCAAAACATATCTTATAATTCACGGAGAATGACGCTGGAAAAATCAGATTCGCCAAACTTTCATTTTACCGCGTTTTGCCAACCTCTATATATAGCCAAGAAAGGAAGAAAAAAACACAAAACCATACCCATTTTCCCCACCAAAGCCGCGAGTTTGAGAGGAGAGGAGGAGGAGAAGATTTTCTTCATTTCTTGCTTGATCGTCGATCCAACAGTTGCTACTTCAAGGTGCCGAGGTATAGTCGCTAATCCTTACCTCTGATCGCTTTTTCCATAGCTTTTCTATAGACTTTTCTGAGCTGATAGTTTTGAGGTTTTTGCAAAACTATCCTGAATATTTCATTTCTGATTCTAAACCTCTTCCTTATGTGCCTAAGATCACTTCTGCCGGATTAGATTTTCCGTTATGTCGCCGGAATTCCGCCGGAATCAATTTTAGCCTTAAATACCCATTTTTGGAGAAAAGCTTCAAAACTATCGCCTTAGCTTAGTGCTAGTAGGATTAGTTGTCATAAACGTCGTTGGTGACGTCCCTGTCAAATTTGGTTTTTGGGATTTCAGTTTTGAAATTCTAAGTTAAAAATCATGACCAAAATACCCCTGCGATAGTTTTTGATCCGATAATTTTTCCGAGTTCAGAATACCCTTAGTTACGGCTAATGATAGCATAGGAACCAAGTTTGATCGAAGAAAAATCGAGTGCCCCAATTACCAAAAGTGGCCGAACCTATTAGGGGGGAGGAGGAAAATTTCCTTTTCCGAAAACTTGTCCTTTCGCGCTAGATTATCATACCTCGGAGTATGTACTACTTCGGGTAACCTTAGTGATGTATTGATAGCTTAGTTTCCGATAGATTCTGATAGTATTTCTGTGGTTTTGCTCTAAAGGTGCTTTTGAGGAATTCCCTGAGGAGCAACGCTTTGCTTGTGAGGAAGAATTCGAAGATCACTCTGGAGAACCTACAGATGAGGGCTTCTCACTGAATCTCTAGATAATGCTTAGGGTCGATGCTTTCGACATTGTTTACTGTTTATGTACTTGTTTGTGTTTGATTGGAAAAATATTTTCTGAGGCTTCGGCTGACAATGTAGATGATGCATCTACTGAATGTTTTTGATGATTGACTTACACGCTACGTGCTATGTGGGTAATCTAGGATGTGTGGTGCATGCCTTATATGCTAAGTGCTATGTGGTTATTGCTTAATATGTTGATATATGACATGTTGATTGATTGTGCTGAGTTATTTATGCTTTTGCAATGAGATCTGAGATTCTGAATGGTGAGAAAAGCGGGCAGGTCATGCCGGTTTTTATTTGAGAGTTTTGAGAAAGTTTGATAGGACGAATGAGATTCGGACCTTGTTATGATGTTTATGGATCGAGACATTCTCTGGAGTCAGTTGGGGATTAGGAGATCCCGAGAACTTATAGGATTTGCGATAAGACTAAAAAGGATATTATTTTGAAAAGAAAACTCATAAGACATTAAACAACCTCTAAATCTTCAAATAAGGATAATAAACTCGAAAGGAAGCTTCGGATGCAAATCTTAGTTTTTGGAAAACGAGAAGTGTCGTCGGATCCCAGTGTTGAGAAAGTTGAGAGGTATTGAGTATGTTGATGTTGTTGTGCTGTTGGAGCAGCTGTTGTTGTTGTGTTGTTGGAGCAGCTGTTGTTGTTGTGCTGTTGGAGCAGCTGTTATTGTTGTGCTGTTGGAGCAGCTATGTGTGGTTGGGCTATCCTAGGGATAAGTCCGGGGAATTGATAGTTCCCGAGTATGTTGATACTCTTGCTCGTTGAGCAGTTTTGACCATCGGATTGAGATGAGTCGGATGATTTGGAGATCATCATGAGTTATGTGTTGTTGAGAAGTGTCTTTTGTCGCAGAATCGACTTTACCTTAGGGTAAGCTTTTAGAGACTTTAATTTAGCTAGAACACGTGGCAACGTGTCGAGTGAGATTCGGAGACGTTGTTTGACTAATCATCCTGCATTCATGCAACATTAATGAGGTATTAACACAGCACGTACTCTGGACCTCGTCGGTTTCCAAAATGGTCATAAGACCCGGAATGCCGTGTAAGAGCGTTTGTAGACGTCTCTTGTAGCAGACCGAAATGGCAGACCTACGGGTTTACTGCTGATCTGACTACCGCTGTCATTGGAGTAAGAGGCACGCGGGCCGAAATGGCTCCACCGTGGCTGGTGTTAGGGCTGATCCGTTGATGTCCATCCGTTCCGGATTGCATATTGGTTGACTGGGTTAACCTGCATATCATTTCACGCAACATGCATACTACTTAGTTGATGAGTGTGTTTGATACTTGTTAATTCTATTTGAGGCATGTTAACTGTGATTTACCGTCTTTTATATTCATGGTAAGATATGCAACCCTAGGATGTTATCCCTAGCTATAAGCCTAAGTGGCTATTCTATTATCTTATCTGTATCTATCGGTGGTATTATTTATATAATTCTTTGGAGTTGACCCTCGCGTCTTCTGTGTGTGCTTTGGCGGACAAACGCCCATTGTCAGATGTCTTTGGCGGGCTAGTTCATGATGGTTCGCCCTTCGGGGGGGACTAGGGTTGAGATGCTGGAACAGGAGCGCATCGCGGTTGCGAGAGGAGGACGGATGGTGTACATAGACTAGGTCGTTCTGGATTTCGAATTCGGACGACGATCATGCTAGCATGTAGGTTTTAGTGCTGGTGTGAGCTCCTCGAGATGGGATTAGTGTAGGAGTAGAGTCTTAGCTCTGAACATCATTTGTTTTCTTTGGGGACAGGGTAGTTTCCCACCTATAGCTTTTTGTGTGGTTTCTTTACAGGAATCACAGAGAGTTGGTTGGACTTAGGAAGTCTTGTTTCAGGCCGATGGGCCAGCTTATTCTCAGTTTTGAGGGATGGTGTTGCGGACACTTCACCTTTACTTTCAGTCTGTACATATTGCCTTCGGGCGCTACACTTTTCTTTCCGTCACTGGAGGTTACTCGTGACGAGGTTGTTACTTACAGCGGGGGCTGTATTATATATTGTACATTAGTTCTGTTGCTTTTCGCTTTTGGGTTTTATTTAATTCAGTCTTGTCTTAGTTATTATCGAAAAAAAATATTAACGTTTTTCCGCATTAAGTTTACTTTTGGTTACTAAAGTGACGCCACCGAAATCGGGGTGTTACAGCTCAGGCGCTCAAACCAGTTCCAGAGGCAGTGCCTCTGCCACTAATTGGCGCCTAGGCGCTCAGCCCAGCTTTTTCACAAATTTTTTTTACTTTTTTCTTTTTTTTTTGAAATTAAACACCTAAAATACTACAAAATCAAAAGATAAAGAAGAGCAAAATAAAAAGAATGGGTTGTCTCCCATTTAGCCCTAGGTTATAGTCCTAGGTGGACTCTCCTTCCGATGGTGTTAGGAAGGAAATTCCTTTCCATTGATTAACTTACCACAAGTGCAAGGAAGAAACCTTGCACAAAACCTCTGGAGTAAATCCTCCCAAGAGGCAATGTCCTCTTGCTCATCAAACCAAGCTCTAGCCTCCCTCGTCAAAGAATGAGGGAAGAGTTTAGTCTTCACTTCATCACTTGAAACACCCTCAATCTTAGCAAGGGTGCTAGCTTGGGTAAACTTCACCATATGAGCATGTAAGTTCTCGTACTTGGACCCCCCATACTTGTTACCACTAACAAGCTGAGCCGAATGGAACTCATCAATTTGGGCATTAACTTTGGGGGTCTCTTCTGAAACCTTTGACCTGCTTCTAATCACATCACAGACAAAGTCATTGTCATGGTTAGTCTCAATCATAGGATTAAAAACAGAAAACCGTACCTTTTCCTTACCAACACAGAGAAGGAGGTGACCCTTGTCAACATCAATCTTAGCTCTACCAGTAGCTAAGAAAGGTCGACCAAGGATGAGAGGAATCCTCTCATCCTCCTCCATATCAAGCACAACAAAGTCCACGGGGAACACATACTTGTCCACCCGCACCATTACATCCTCCACAATCCCATATGGAGTCTTAAGGGATCGGTCAGCCATTTGCAAGGAGAGCATGGTTGGAGTAACCTCTCCTAGGTTCAGCCTCTCAAACATGGTGAGCGGCATCAAATTGATACTCGCTCCAAGGTCGCACAAGGCTTCCACATCCGCCATGCCTTCAATTTCTACCGGAATAGTGAAACTTCCGGGGTCCCTTCTTTTCTTTGGCATCTTCCGCTGCAAAATGGCACTACATTCTTCCGTCATCAACACCGTCTCATCTACTCCCTTCAACCTTCTTCTCTTATGCAAAATATCCTTCATAAACTTAGCATATATAGGCATTTGTTCCAAAGCATCGGCAAAAGGAATACAACAGAGGCATTTTCTTGCTTAGCATTGGGGATAGTGTCGGAAGGAAATTTACCTTGAGGTCTCTCGGCTATTTGCTTGGCCAGCTGGCCAAATTGATTCTCAAGATTCTTGATAGCCGCCTCTTGATTCATGTAATTATTCTCCGTCCGGTTGATGAAAGTTTCCACCAACTCTTCTAAGCTTTTCTTTGAACCACCCCCTTCACCTTCTCCTCGCTCTTGAGGTTGTCTTGAGCTTTGGCCTTGGAATCCTTGGCTAGGAAATTGTCTTTGAAAACCATTTCCTTGCCCACTACTACCTTGCCTCCAAGAGAAATTAGGGTGATTCCTCCATCCTGGATTGTAAGTATTTGAAAATGGGTCATTCCGAGCTTGACCCATAGCCTTCACTTCCTCCTCTGGTCTAGTCTCTGTGCATTCTTCGCTGTCATGTGGCCTTCCACAAGTCACACACTCCATCTTGGAAACTCGACCACCAATCTTGGTAGTCTTCATTTGATTTTGAATCTCATTCATTTGCTTGGAGAGTTGCTTGTTGGAGGCCATAAGTTGATCATAAGCTTCAACCTCAAGGACTCCTCTTCGGGCTTGGCGATCATTACTAGAGTTCATGGCTCTTATAGCCATTTTTTCAATCAACTCGTACCCCACTTGTGGAAGTAAGGCATCGAACTCTCGAAGAATATTGGAGACCATCATAGAACTTTGCCACTTGTTCAGCTTGAGTAAGGTTATGTTGAGGACACCTCCTCAAGAGCTTCTTGAACCTCTCCCAAGCTTCATAGAGATTCTCATCGGTGGATTGAGTAAAAGTCATGATGTCATTCTTGAGCTTTCTCAAGAGGGCTCTTGGAACAAACCTTGTGGTGAACTTCTCAGCCAAGTCTTCCCAAGATGTAATGCTACCTTGGGGCTGTGAGTTCAATCACACCTCAGCAGTATCCCTCAATGAAAAGGGGAATAAACTCAAGCAGATGGTGTTCGCTGAAACATTCTGAACTCTGTAGGTGTTGCAATTGTGGATAAACCGCTCCATGTGTGCATGAGGATCTTCAAGAGCACCTCCACCATACTGATTTTGGCTCACCAAATTAATGAATGTCGGCCTCAGCTCAAAATTTCCCGTGCCATCGGGGGAAACTATGCTGCCCGGATAATCGTAGCTCATGGCAGCCGAGGTGAGGTCTCTAAGAGAACGATTGGCGTTCTCCAATTCTTGCTCTTGAAGTATTTGAGCAATAGCCTCATTCACTCTTTCTTCAATGTGGGCTTGCATCTCCTCCTCCGTCATATGGGCAGCCATAGCGGCTATCTCAGCAGCTCTTTGTTGAGCTCGTCGACGATGGAGGGTGCGTTATGGCTCCGGATCAAACAGCAGTGGATCCGAACCAAGTCTACTGTGCATAAACTGAAATCACAAAAACAGAGAAAAGGTTAGTAACACCTATTCAATGCAATGCTTAGTAAAACAAACAAACAAACTCTTTAACTTAAACCGAAAACCACAAACAATCCCCGGCAACGGCGCAAAAAACTTGTTGGTCAATTCGCAAGTGTACGAATACCTCCGGGTTTTAAAATATAGAACCACAGGGATTGTGAGTGAGAATTGTTGATTTAAGCCTAAAGTTTTCAAGTTCTTAAAACAGTAAAATTCAGAAATTGGTTTTGGTTGATTGTGACAAAGGTTTTGCAAAAGAGCAATGTTGAAAATGATGTAAATAACAATTGATGGAAAATTGCCTTGGGTTGTTGATCATCTAATCCACTTTAGTTCACCTATCCTATGCATGTGAAACCTTGATTTATCTCTTGTTGTTATGCCTATGTACTTACTAGTTGATTCCTCACAAAAGTAATTCTCTCAAACTGAAAGATAAGCCCAATTACTTGTGTACTTAAACATTCATAAGAGGTAAATAAGCATGTATATTCAGGCCAACAAAACCCCACCCTTACTCTATGCCTAGAAGCAAGTATAGAAGGATCTATTTCAATTCATGTCCCTAAATCATAACAAACTTCCATTTGATTATAATCTAGCCTATAGCATAGGTGCACCAAAGCTAAACATGCAATAAGGAATTGAAATACAAGATTGAATCAAGAACTCATGCATAGAGATAGGATTTAACAAACTAAAATTTCATAGAGTCTCTTAAACCAAAGAAAAAAAGAAACTAGCCACTCATGGCTAGAGAATTCATGCAGAAAATGTAATGAAAACCTGAGAAAAATACAAGTTGGAAGCCTCCCTTGGCCCCAAAGTTCTCCTCAGCTCTCAAACTTGATCAAAAATGAGTAAAAATGTCTAACTCCAAAAAGAAATTGGCCTAAGCCTTATTTATAAGCAAAACAAACGACACTGGGCGCTCAGGCGCCAATTCAGAGCGCCTGAGCGCCAATTGCATGTGAAAAACATGCCTCTGGACCCTAATTGGCGTCGAGGCGCCAATTCCCAGCGCCTGGGCGCCAATTCCCTGGCTTCCATCATTTTGTACTAGCGCCTAGGCGCCAATTCCCAGCGCCTAGGCGCTCAAGCTCGCCTGGAACAGCCTTTTCAGCTTTTGTAACTCCTCTTTAATTCCTCTTTTAACTCTTCCTTCAATTCCAAGCTTCTTGGCTTTTTTTCTTCTTCAGTTTTTGATCTGCATACTTAACCACAAAGACAAGGAAAAATCTAGAAGCTCAAAGAGCTCATTAGCACAAGAGGTCCTTCATAAAACAAAAGAAAATCATGCAAGTCCTAAACTTAACTTATAATGCAAGAAAACTCTCTATAAAACTACAAAATTACCAAAACAAAACAAAGACTCAAGAAAAGATAAAAATGCATGAGAATGCATGAAACACTACATGAGACTCAACAAAAAGACTCAAAACAAACAAAGAAATGACCCTAAAAACACTACAAAAATAGGGTCATCAACACACACACAAGCACACACATACACGCATCATATATATATATATATATATATATATATATATATATATAGTTATTCATACTACCTCAGACTTTGTTAGAGTCCTAATCCTAGTCCATACCTAGTTCTAGGGTTAATTCGTTATCTAACTGTCATCACCTGTTTGGTTAGAGTGTGGGATGTTACATGATCCATCTCCATGTTTGTTTGTCCATACGTTTGAACCATTGTTTCCTTTATTCCCTTAAAAGTATTGCTTGAGGAAAATCTAATTCTTCTTTCTTCTCCACAAACGGCGCCGTGACAAGAGTGTAAAAGGTGGAATCCGACCTCGGAGCTTCCATTCGAGGCTTATTCAACATCAACAGGAGAGATTGGCTTATGTCATTCTTGAACAAAAATCCGATAATAGAATTATTTTGGAGGGAGGGTCGAATAACTTCGTAAGTAAACTTTTGATAGATAAATTGAAAGGATCCAATTCGAGCACGGTTCAAAAGAGTCAAAATTTAGAAGATATTTATATTTATCGTTCTCCTCTTTCCAGCACCAGAGCTAGTCGAGAAGGCTAACCGCCCGGGAGCCCTACTATGAAAAGCGATCTTTGAATAGGAAAAATAGTGGATCTTTGGATAACTTCCTCAATATCAATGGTGGAGCCGACCAAGAGTGGCGGTGAAGTTTTGGTGATGCAGGTTGCATGCTTCAAGGTATTGCAAAAGACACTCTGACGCTCAAGTCAATGTATAATCAACGATAGAATTCAAGAGCTTTGGAAGAACTCAAGGTCAAATGCTAATGAGAAATATATGGGTATCGTTTGACCCAACTTTTTTTTTGTCTTAAAAGCTACATTCATGCGCATGAGATTTGGACGAGACTTGGTGTGCGTTTAGATCCAACTTTCTTTCATGCCTGCTCACGGACTCGGGTTGGGTTCCCATCCACCATAGGGACCAATGCAGGTTTGCCATTATTTTATGGTGGCTTTGGCGTTAGCACAATAGTGTCAAATTTAAGCTTTACACTTATGGTAGCTTTGATTTGAACAAGCAACTGATTGATTTTGGTGGCCTTATTCGTAATGCTTCGGCATTTTGGGTGGGTGGTTTTTCGGGCTCCTCCAATGGGTCATGTGCGATCTCGGTTGAGTTGTGACCATCAAACATGGCCTTCTCTTAGCTTGAGAGTTGGGTTTTCGACATGTCATTTGTGAGAGTGACTCGTTGGATGTATTCCCTTTAACGTCACACTCGGGAGTTTTGTTGGCAGAGATTGTTAATATTTCTACCCGTCTGTTGCGTGTTAGTTTCCAGCATGTCCCGTGTGGGGCTAATATGTGTGCTGACAATCTTGCTTCCTTGGATTTGCGCTTTCAGTTTGGTTTCTGGAATTGGCAACTTCCCCGTATGAGTTGAGCTGATTCCTTACTTTAGACCGACGTTGTTGTGTTGGTCGTGTTTAGTTTGTTGCTTTTTGGTCTTAGTTTCATTCATTCATCCAAAAAAAATTACACAAGTAAAATATCAATAATAGGGGTAAAGATAATATTCTGAATAGAAGTATTAGTTTCCATTTTGGGTGGATTAAAATTTAGAGTTTAATTTCTATGCACTGACGATGTAAAGTTTACATCGTCAATCAATTAGATTGCAAGGATGTGAGAAAATCTCTCTTTTTATTTAATTTCATTTATCGACATGACACAACCTTGAAATCTGATTGGTTGACGGTGTATAAAAACTTTACACCTCCTGTGATCATCCTTTTTCTTTAAAATTTAATATGGAATTCGCCATTTTTTTCTTTTCACTGTTATTTATGATACAACCAAATGAGAAAGGAATTTTAGATCTGTGTTCTCTTTCTCAAATTAACATTTCCTATCTCATTCTCTCAAAACAAACATATGAGAAGAGTAGATGATTTATTTAGCCCTCAATCCTTTCCTGTTAAGGTCTGTGATTATGTTATGGAAAAAATATATTGTCCGGTGAAAAATAGTGACACATAAGTGTTGGCTGATCAAAATTGGTGAAATATAGTATACAATGAAAAATTTGAATTCCACATTTTACAAATAATTATTTTTATAGAGAACTCTTTAACTTTTTAAAAACCAAAAAAAAAAGTTTTTTTTATATAAAAAAAAGTTTTTGCTTGATCCCCAAGCCAACCTACCAACTTTCTGGTCAATTAATTGTAAAGTCGCAATCACTTTCTCGTCTGCACTTTTCAGTAATCACCGTCTTGTGAAAATAGAAATTTCATTAATTTGTTATTTAATTCAAAATTGAAATTCTATTAATTATATAAACATTTGATTGGTTCTGACTTCTGAATTTATGAGTTATGACCGTAGGGCAGGGGGGGAGGTCGGTCAATGACAATTTACAATAACAAAGAAAGAGTTTCTTGGTAGCCAAGCATAATATTCATTGAGGAAGAAATAGAAAGGAAAAAAATAGCAAAACAAATAAAAGGGGAGAATAGACGTAGAAGTGTTGAGAAAATTTGAGATATGAGAAAATAAATTTTTTTTATCTATACAAAATAAAATCAATTTCTAGATTTTTCTTTTTTTGACAATTTCTACATTATAAACTATTAAAACTAAATAAACTAATCAATTGACCCGGAAGAATAAGATTGTTATTTCAATTAAAATAAAACAAAATTTAAATGTTTGGGGTTATTTGACTTTCATATGTCTTCCCTCTGCCTATGCTAGATGTAGTAAATGTCAAATGTATCCTATATCTATTTATTTATATAGATATGTAAAGGAGACTTAAACCATATCATTACACACAATAGTAGAAATGAAGACCCTATATTTATCTCCTTGAAAAAAAAATTAAACTCTTGACTTTTCATTTTTCATACAACTTACTCATTATCCTTCATGATAAAAAAAATCACATTTACCTATATAAATAAATTAGACACCCATAAAATGAAACAAGGTAATGATTTCATTTATGAACAATTTATCGAGATATATAATTAATTAATAATAAAATATAAATTATTAATAAATAATTTATAAAAAATAATTTTAAAACTAAAATTTTCGCAATAAGGTATTTATGTATTATTTGAAAAAATATTATATATTTTTTATATTTTTTGATCTATTATATATTAGTGAAAATGACTTGAGAAGGAGGAAAATAATTAAAAAAAAGTGAATAAATTTGAAAAATAATATTTCACGTTATTTAAGTTTATTTTTTGAAATAATCATTAAAGTTACAATTTATTATAATTTTAAAATTTAAAATTACTTTTTGTTGATAAAAGAGCACAAATTATGTTATTATTATAACTTATTTGATGATATTAACAATTTATTATTTAATATAAAATATTTCAAACTTACATAATTACTTTTCATTTAAAAAATAAAAAAATTATTAAAACTAATTTAATGTTAATTATTAAAATAAATTAGTAAATTTGAGTCTGTATTTTTTTACAAAAAGAAAACTCTAAATTGTCTCAATATTTTTATAATACTTATAATTAAAAGTTATTTTCAATATTCCTTTAAAGTATAATAATTTTTATATAATGTTAAGGAATAAGTGATCTAGCCATCTATCAATAACCGATCTAGCCAACTTCCATAACCGAGACCAACTTTTGGGTGGCTGATGAGGTAGCGGTGGGACGTGATGGCAATGGCAGATTTGGAACGAGGGGAGATGCGGTGGTGCCACTTTGGGGTTGTTGTGGTGTGAGGGAGAAGCTTCTATGGTTGTGTGATTTTCAGATCTAGAAAGTGGAAATTGGATCAGGGGTGTCACAATTTGAGGCGAGTATTAGGCAGGAGAGGTGGCAGCACAATGTGTTAAATAAATGTAAAACCTCGAACTATTATCACCAACATATCGTGCATCATAGCGGTGATGGATGCGTGATTTATGTCATAGGTCTTGCGTTCGAAACCTCTTAAATAGACTCCTAAAATATTTAGTTCAGGGGTTCGACCCTTTGAATGGTGTGTCTTGTAACACCCCGATTTCCGGGTGTCACTTTAGTAACACAAAAATAAACTTTACGCGAAAAACAGGTATTTTTTTCCGTTTGATTCCTTTTAATTAGAGCGTTAGAAAATAAAGACATAACCCAGCAAACTAAACTAACCGATGTACAACATATATAAACATGTACAGCCTTAGCTGCCCTCCCACGTCACGCGCACTCGCAGTGACTCCAAAGTAGTGTGCCCGTAGGCAAATATATACAGATCCAGAAGTGTGAGTGAGAAAGTTATAATTACAATCCACTAGGAGAATGTCGACCTCAAAATGGCCTAGGCAAAGACCCCTATGGTCCGACTGACTCACTGTAATCCCTCAGTAAGAGAACCACACAAAAAGTCATGCGTCGGGAACCTACCCTGTCCCAAAAGCAAAACGAATCAGAGCTCTACAAAAAATATGACGCCTGCCTAAACCTACCCTCCCAGTACCGAGTCCACAACGAACTGAAGTTGGCAAGTTGAAGCTCAGCTCCATGCGTTGTAAAACTCCCTTCGTCAGACGTCCACGCTCGTCAGTCCGGTCCTCCATGACCCTTCCCCGGTACGTCGCCCGATGACCCACAAGATAGATCACCCAAGCGGTGGGGGCATGTCGGTCAACCAGCTCAAACCTGATCCCCCCCGAGGGAGAGACCATCGAAACCCAATCCTCCGTCGACGTCTGGCAGCAGGCCGACCGCCCAAACACAAACATGAAACCAAAGCCATGGCGCTAGGGTCAACTCACGGAATAAAGTAAGTATGCATACAACATGTGATTGGGGAATATATATATATGTTATTATATATATATATATACTCCTAGCATGTTATCGGCTCTAACAATAATTCAGTAATGCAAACAGCACACAATTCCAGTCAGGGTGAATGTATGCGTGAAATGCAATTCAATATAATCCGGATAGTTGTTTGGGATGGGCACCATCGAGTCAATCCTAACACCGGCCTAGTGTTTAACCATTTCCGCTCGGGTGTCGCTTACAAACCCATGCATAGTCGGATCAGCCCCAACCATCAAAGGTTGTGCCACTCTGCCCGCTATGCCGAAGATACACCCAGGTGTTCTTCGATGAAGGCAATTCCCCAACCTTCGTGAAGCATTCCCGTTCTTCACCGTTCGTGAAGCATTCCCGATCTTCACCGAGGCCCAATCTTTCGATCGTACAAACCCCGAATGATGCATGATGCAATATGGTTAGCCAAACATCGAATCGTCCTCACAACACAAGTGTTTAGCTTAAAACCCAATTTCAAAACCCAGGAGTTTAGTGTCGGTCAATACAACACAACTCCAACAACAGGAGTACTAAAGTACTCGGTGACTTTCAATTATCACCGTGGCTCACCCCCCCCCCTTGGTGTCCAGCAATTCTTCAGAACCCACAACAAAAGTCGACTTTTCCCCGTCTTTCGCAATCTTTTTCCCATTGAGATTCCCTATGGTTTATTCGTTAATGAAAGCATTTCGCTCAAGTTATGAGTTTATTTCTCGAAGTCTAAGTTTCCTAAAGTCTTTAGTTTCCAAGATTCTATTCATTCTAAGTTTGCCAAAATCCCACCAAATGTAACCCCCGGGGAAAGTCTAAGTATATAAACGATAGCTAAGTCTCAAACCTTGAGTTTGGACTTGCCTAGGGTTGTTCATCCAACCCGAAAAATCAAAAGGAATCAGTTCAGTGATTCTTCGCTCCGAAGTCGCGTCAAAACGCACAATTCAATAACATCTCAATACCATAAATTATGGAAAACATCATTACATTAATTCATCATCATAATCAATATCAAAGTAAAGCATAAGTCGAATTTATCGACGCCTATCATGCTGTAACATCCCGATCTGACGACTGGCCTCACAGTAACAACACGAGTCTTTTCAGTGCGCTTTGTCCTCACTCGCGCACTTCTCGGGAAAACTTCCCAGGAGGTCACCCATCACGATATTGCTCCAAGGCAAGCACACTTAACCATGGAGTTCTTATCAGTTGGGCTCCCGAAAAAGAAGTTGCAACTTGTTGTTATGAGTAGTACCAATCAAATCTCTTATGCCCTCCTCAACTGTATAGTCCATCCCTTTACAGTCTCGGAATACCTCTTGTTCGGGTGTGAAATCGGTTCATTCATGTGCCCCTCCGCCTAGAAGCCTGCCAGGAGCCGCTCCTTGTCCGTGCCTCACTGCACCGGAGATCACTCCCCGCCCTCGTCAGCCCCAGGCGTCACACATGCAATCTTAGCTAATATGTAAGTTGCCCTAACCTCGAGTTGCTCTAGTCTCGTGGTCTAGGTTTCCTTCACACTACAACTCATTAACGATTAGCTCGATCACAATACAACTCATTAACGATAGACAAAGCATTGAAGCTTCAGAATACAACAATCGAGTACGAAAAGACAAGTTTTCGAAAACGAAAAACTCCCCCCCACCCACCCCCCCCACACTAACATGCTCTCGGCCAAAAGAGGAAAAGAGCTCCGGCTCTTTTTCTTCGATCTAGTCTAATTACAAGGTAGTTTTAGGGTAAAACTAGAGTAAAGAAACTGTCGGAAAAATTTTCGGACGATCGGATCGAATTACGGCTATTCAGGGGCGTTTTGGTCCAAAATAAAAGCTCAAAAACTCAAAGTTAAAACTTCGGAAAACAAATTTGACAGCGATGTTCCTAACGACATTTGTAGCAACTAATCCTAAAGGCACGAAGTCGGATTGCGACTTTTCGACATTAAGGTTTCGAAATGTGCGCAAAAAGGGTTTTGAATCAGTTTTTCAGATCCTTGACAACTCGATCAAAATCGGCGAATATCGGCGAATGTTCTAGGCTCTTGGGCAAGTACAGAAGATATCCCAAGCGAAAAATCAAGAAAAACGGATAGTTTTACGAAAAGCTCGAAACTTTGAGCACAGAAAAATATATAGAAACGCAGTAGAAACAATTATCAGAGGTAAGAATCAAGCTAGTTACCTCGATACCTTGAAGTAGGGACAAACAGCTCAAAGATCGGTCAAGTTTCGGCGAAAATCTTCCTTCCTCCTTTCTCTCCTTGCTCGCAGCCTCCTTGGAAGAAAATGTGAGATATTTTGAATTTTCCAACTATTTATAGGAAGGTGAAATCGCGGGAAAATGAAAATTTCGCAATTCCGATTTTTACAGCACGTTCAGCGGTGCATTCTAAGAGCGATTCTGGCGACAGAATTCCAGAACTCAAAACAAATCTCTATAATTAGGGAAAAACGATCTCTAAAACCCCAAAAGCGGTGTAAGTTAATCTGTCCCGAAAAACTACTTTTTGCTGTGAAGGTCAGACGACAAAACTTCGTTCTGAAGAAAGATTGGAAACATCGAAACAAATCTGCAACGCGGATGGAAACTTCGTTAAAAGCTCCGAATAGAAAAAGTCTTCATCCAGTGATCGAATTTAGGGTTTTGAAGCAAAGAAATTAGCGTCGTCAGACTTCCGAGAAGTGAATACTATCGTGCGTACAGTCCAGGGTTCCGAAATGAAACACTGGTCGAAGGAAAAATAAAGAGAACTTCTTATTTTCCCAAGGATTTGAAATCTCACTTAAACGTTGCTTTAAAAGCGAAATTAGCCTATTCTGGACACTCTCGCCATAAGGCAGGTGTGCAGACGACTCGCACTAACTCCTAAAACAACTATGAAACATTCCTCAAGCAATTCTTGAACTTTCGTCTTCATTAATCTTTCCCAAACATCAAACTCCTGTCACGCTTACACTGATTCTACGCGTGAGTCGGAAATTAAACTTGTTCTGTAAATCCAGGTCTTACAATACTCCCCTCCAAAAAGAAAGTTTCGTCCTTGAAACTCAGAGTTCTGTGAAAATTCCGAGATACAGTTCCTTGATCTTGTCTTCCAATTCCCATGTAACGTCTCTCGTATCATTGTTCCATATCACCTTCACTAATGCAATCTGCTTTCCACTCAGCTGTTTCACCCTTCTATCCCCAATACGAATCGGCGGTGCCTCAAAAGTCAAGTCCTTCAGTTCAACGTTGTCTGGCTCAATTACATGAGTCGGGTCTGAAATGTACTTCCTCAACTGCGACACATGAAATACATCATGAATGTTGGAAAGAAATGGTGGTAGCGCAATCTGATACGCCACTGGTCCAACACGTCGAGTGATTTGGTAAGGTCCAATGAATTTTGGCGTGAGCTTCCTTGACTTAATAGCTCGTCCAACCCCCGTATTCTGAGTTACTCGGAGAAACACATGGTCGCCCTTTTCAAACTCTAGGGTTCTGCGTCTCTGATCAGCATAACTCTTCTGTCTGCTCTGTGAAGCTCTCATCTTTTCTCTGATCTGCTTAACCTTCTCAGTCGTCTGTTGCAGCAATTCCGGCCCAATCAACAAACTCTCCCCATCTTGATACCAACACAACGGTGTCCTACACTTTCGACCATACAAAGCGTCATACGGTGTCATCCCAATGCTCGCATGAAAACTATTGTTGTATGTAAATTCGATCAATGGCAGAAGATCATCCCAGCTTCCCCTATTATCTAACACACAAGTACATAGTAGATCCTCTAGCGAATGAATAGTTCTCTCTGTTTGCCCATCAGTTTGTGGATGATACGCCGAACTCAATCTCAGCTTGGTTCCTAACGCATCATGAAGAGCTCCCCAAAAGTGCGAAGTAAACTTTGGATCCCCATCAGACACAGTACTCGTCGGAACTCCGTGTAGTCTCACAATCTCAGCCACATAAATCTCAGCCAACTTTTCCACATTGTAGGTAGTTCTCACTGGTAGAAAATGCGCTGACTTAGTTAAACGATCCACAATTACCCAAATCGAATCGTGTCGCTTCTGTGTTCTTGGCAAAGCTACCACGAAATCCATGGATATGCTATCCCATTTCCATTCTGGCACGTCTAAACTCTGTAACATACCAGCAGGTCTCTGATGCTCTACCTTAGCCTTCTGACAAGTCAAACATGTAGCTACATACTCAGCCACTTGTTTCTTCATTCCCGACCACCAAAAATTCAGTTTCAAATCTTGATACATCTTTGTCATTCCAGGATGAATGCTCCATTTGCACTTGTGTCCTTCATCCATGATTAGCCTTCTCAATTCTGGATTGTTGGGTACACAAACTCTGTCTTTGCATCGTAGAATATTGTCAGTTCCTAGCTTGAACTCCGGGTCTCTCCCTTGAATTACTAAGTTCCTCTTCTCTAGCAGAAACACATCTTGCAATTGTCGCTCTCTAATCTCTTCCATCAGTCCACTGGCGATTCTGATCATACCAAACTTCAACTTTCCCTCAGACGGTGTCACACCTAAACTCATATCTCGAAATTGTTCCAGTAACTCCAGCTCTTTAACCATCATTGACGAGACATTCATCTTCCTACTCAAAGCATCAACAACTACATTTGCCTTCCATCTTCGTTGCCTCATGTTCAGCTCCTTCTGATCGAACAAGTATTTAAGACTCTTGTGATCGCTAAATATCGTGTAAGTACAACCATAGAGATAATGCCTCCAGATTTTAAGCGAAAACACAATGGCAGCTAACTCCAAATCATGAGTCGGGTAATTCTTCTCGTGAGTCTTCAACTGTCTCGAAGCATAAGCCACCACTTTTCGATGTTGCATCAGTACACTTCCCAAGCCTTGATGCGAAGCATCACAATAGACCTCATAAGGTTCCTCCGGTTGTGGCAAAATAAGCACAGGTGACGTCGTCAACCGTTCCTTCAGAGTCTGAAAACTTGATTCACACGCCTCAGTCCATGCAAAAGGTTGATCCTTCATCGTCAGTTGAGTCAAAGGTCCAACAATCTTGGCAAATCCCTCAATGAAGCGTCTATAATATCCAGCTAAACCCACAAAACTTCTGATCTCTGTCACTGTCTTCGGTTGTTCCTAAGCCAAAACAGTCTCTACTTTCGCTGGGTCCACAGCTATGCCTTCCTTCGAGATAACATGGCCTAAGAAATTGACTTCCTCCAGCCAGAATTCACACTTGGAAGGGTTCGCATACATCTTTTTCTCTCTCAACACTTGTAAAACTTGGCGCAAATGTCCTTCATGTTCCTTCGCGTCTTTCGAATATATCAGTATGTCATCAATAAACACCACCACAAACCTGATCTAAGAATTCATGAAAGATGCGGTTCATGTAATCCATGAAAACAGCAGGGGCATTTGTCACTCCAAACGGCATCACTAGGTACTCGTAGTGTCCATAACGTGTTCTGAAAGCAGTCTTCGGTATATCCTCAGTCTTCACTCTGATCTGATGATAGCCTGACTTCAAGTCTATCTTGGAAAATACGGCATCCCCTCGTAATTGATCCATCAAATCATCTATCCTCGGTAACGGGTATCTGTTCTTGATCGTCGCCTTGTTTAGTTGTCGATAGTCCACACATAATCTCAACTTCCCGTCTTTCTTCTTAACTAAATGCACTGGTGTAACACCCCGATTTCGGTGGCGTCACTTTAGTAACCAAAAGAAAATACTTTAAGCGGAAAAACGTGAATTATTTTTTTCGACAATATAACTAAAGACAGAAAGCAATAAAACTCCCCAACAAAAGATAAAAGGAACTACTATACAACTATATATACATGCCTCGCTAAACACTACCACGTCACGAGTAACCTCCAGTGACGGGTGACAGAAAAAGAGTAACGCCCGTAGGCAAAAGTACAAACCAAAAGAAAAGTCAAGTGTCCGCAACACTATCCCTCAAAATGAGAATGAGTTAGCCCAGATGGCCTAGAGCAAGACCTCTTAGCCCAACCAACTCTCTGTGATCCCCGTAGAGGAACCACACAAAAAGCTATAGGCGGGAAACTACCCTGTCCCCAAAGAAACAATGACGGTCAGAGCTAAGACTCTACTCCTACACTAATCCCATCTCGAGTAAGTCGCTCGGTGGCCAGCGGGGTCGACCACCCCTGAACCGTAGTCCTCCTGATCAAGCTTCTTCAACCTAGTTTCCCCTGAAGGGTGAACCATCGTGAACCGGTCCGCCATACTCAACTGACAATGGCGTAGTCCGCCCAAACACACACAGAAGACGCGAGGGTCAACTCCAAAGAATTATATAAATAATAAAACCAGATATATAGGGTAATAATTATTTAGCCTCTCAGGCTTATACGTTTAGGGATAAAATCCTAGGGTTGCATATATCACAATGAATATGAAGATCATAATAACAATTAGCATGCCTCAAGTAGGATAAACAGGTACCAATCACACTCAGCAACTAAGTCAGCATGTATGTTGCATGAAATGCAATGCTGGGTAACAAAATGCATTCCGGAAGAAGGATGGACACCATCGAGTCAGCCCTAACACCGGCCAAAGTGGGACCATTCCGCTCGGGCGTCTCTTACACCACACAAAAGTAGTCAGATCAGCAGTGAACCCGTAGGTCTGCCATTCCGTCTGCTACTGAGGACCACCGTAGTGTCCTAAATATGGAAATCCGGGTCTTATGACCATTTTGGAATCCACCGAGGTCCGGTAATCCGCCGTGTATTAACCTCAAAATGAGTGCATGAATGCAAGTGATTAGCCAAACAACGTCTCCGACCTCACTCGACACGTCGTCACGTGTTCTAGCTAACTTATTGTCTCTAAAAAGCCTACCCTAAGGCAAACGTCGATTCTGCGACAAAATGAATTAATCAAAAGAAGAAGATACTTTGGAACTCATGGTTCCCGGCTAAACTTTAGATAGCCAAACAATAAACTGCTCATCGAGCGAAAAGGTACCGAGTACTTGGAAACTTATAGTTCCCGGCTAAACTTTAGATAGCCAAACATTAAACTGCTCATCGAGCGAAAAAGTATAAGCATACTCGGAAACTTGTAAGTTTCCTCAAGACTTGGACTCGACGACACTTCTCATATTTCCCAAACTAATATTCAGGCTCTAAGCTCTTATCTAAGGGTATCATTATTGTTCAAAGGATTTAGAAATTGATTAATGTCTTATGAGTTTTCCGTGATAAAATAGTTTTCATTTTAATCTTATAATACTTCCTAAGAGTTTTTAGAGATCCCATAATCTCAAATAATTCCCTGAGAAGGTCTCGATCCATTAAAACATAACAAGGTCCGAACTTCGTTCGTCCTTTAAAACTCTCTCAAAATCTCATAAAAATTTGGCATGACCTGCCCGTAATCCTCACTCCTCAGAATCTCATGTATAAGTGGAATAGCATAAATAAAACAGCTCAGTCAAAAGCATAAACAGCATATTCCAACACATCCTAAGTTAACCATGTAGCACATAGCATGTGAATCATTTAGCACACAATATCATGGCATCAAATACTCAACAAGTTCGGCCGAAGCCTCAGAAATCATTTCAGACATTTAGCAATTAGGTGCATAACACATAAATCAAGTCGAATTTCATCGACACCTAAAGCATTATCTAGTAATTCAGAGAGTAGCCCTCACCTGTAACTCCTCCAGCGTTTTCCTCACAACCTCCTTCACGTTCCTCGCCTTGATCTCCAGGAAACTCCTCAAAAGAACCTTAAGCCAAATCACAGAAATCAACACATTGAGTCAGAAACTCAGCAAGCAATAAGTCCTAGGGTTACACGGTACATTACAAACTCTGTGGTACGACAATCTAACGCGTTAAGACAAGTTTTCGAAAAAGTCGGATTTCCTCCCCCCTTGGTATAGCTCTCGGCCACTTTCCTTAATTGGGAGGGTCGATTTTTCTTCGATCAAACTTGGTTCCTAGGTTAACATAAGCCGTAACTAAGACGGTTCTAGGCTCGGAAAAATTTTCGGATCGAAAACTGATATAGGGGTAGTTTGGTCATTATTTTTAGCTCAAAATTTCAAAATTGGATTTTTGAAAAACAGATTGGATGGAGACGTCCACAACGACGTTTATGACGACAAATCCTACTAGCACTAAGCCAAGTCGATAGATTAGAGCTTAAAGGTTGCGACTTTACCGAAAAATGGGTATTTAAGGTAGAAATTGATCCCGGCGGCATTTCGTCGACATTTGACAAAATCTAATCCGCAGAACACGCTCAGGAGCATGCAGGGAAGAAGTTTAGACACTGAAATCAAGCTATTTGGACAATTTTACAAAAAGCTCCAAACTTTGAGCTCAGAAAAACATAGAAAAAGTCGACAGATCTGACGATCATAAGTGAGATATAGTTTACCTACCTCAAGGTCTTCGATTAGCGACGATCGGTGAAGAAAACGGGCAAGAAACGACGAAGATCCGGATTCTCTCTCTCTCTCTAGCTGCTCACGGTTTTGGGGGAGGGAATGGGTGCCTTTTTGCAAAAAATCAAATTTTCAAGCTATTTATAGGTTTTGGAAAAAGCGGAAAAAAGATTTTTTTGCGATTCCGATTTTTCCTGCGCGTTCCTCTGCGCATTCTAAGATAGGTTCTGGCGACAGAATTCCAGAACTCAAAACAGGATTCTTGGAATTAAACCAAAAGATCCAAAATCGGCATAAGTCGGTGTAAGTCGGATTATCCCGAAAAACTACTTTTTGCAGTGATCGTCGGATGAGAAAACTTCCTTCTGAAGAAAGATTAGGAATGATGAGAGAAATAGGAGAACGCGGGTGGAATCTTCATTTGCAGCTCCGAATAGAAAAAGTCTTCATCGTCTGTCGATCTTAGGTTTTCTCGAACTATCAGGGATTCCGTTTCGGCAAACTTCCGAGAATTGGAATTTGACGTTCGTACTTTCCAGGATTTCGCATCGAAATGGTTGTTTAAGGACGGAAAAGAGAAGTTCTAACATTTCTCTGAGGATTTTTGGAATTAGTTTCCATCGTGTCCTAAAGCGTAAATTAACTATTCACTAATACCTTCGACCTAGGATTAAGCGTATGTTAGTCGTGCTATAACTCTTCCGGTTTTTCGATACATTCTTGGACTTTTCCTGAACCTCTTTCCTTCCCAAATTTATCTTAATCAAATAACTCTTTTATTTTATTCACTTATCCAAAGCGTTAAAACTTGGGCCTTACATTACTACCCTCCAAAAAGAAAGTTTCGACCTCGAAACTTAAGGGTCAGTAAAAAGTTCTGGATACTGTTCCTTGATCTTTTCCTTCAGCTCCCACGTTGCATCGCCGGTGTCCTTGTTCCAAATAACCTTCACTAACTCGATCTCTTTTCCCCTCAACTGCTTTATCCTTGTGTCACCAATGCTGATTGGCGGTGTCTCGAAAGACAAGTTATCCTTCAACTCAATGTCATCCAACTCGATGACGTGCGTCGGATCAGCAATATACTTCCGCAGTTGTGTCGCATGGAATACATCGTGAATGTTTGATAGAAAAGGCGGTAGTGCGATCTGATAAACTACCGGTCCTACACGACGAGTAATCTGATAAGGTCCAATGAACTTTGGCGTAAGCTTTCTTGATTTGATTGCTCGACCAACTCCTGTAGTCTGAGTAACTCGCAGAAACACATGATCTCCTTCTTCGAATTCCAGGGTTCTGCGCCTTTGATCTGCATAGCTCTTCTGTCTACTCTGAGAAGCCTTCATCTTCTCTCTGATCTGTTTAATCTTCTCAGTTGTCTGTTGCAGAAGTTCCGGTCCTACTAACAAATTCTCTCCATCTTGATACCAACATAAAGGTGTTCTACACTTGCGGCCATACAAAGCCTCATACGGTGCCATACCTATGGTCGTATGAAAACTGTTGTTGTATGTGAACTCAATCAGTGGCAATAGGGTGTCCCAACTGCCCTTGTTGTCTAACACGCAAGCTCGTAGCAAATCCTCCAATGATTGGATAGTTCTCTCAGTTTGCCCATCAGTCTGTGGATGATAAGCAGAACTTAATCTCAGCCTCGTTCCCAAAGCCTCATGAAGAGCTCCACACAAATGTGAAGTAAACTTCGGGTCTCTATCGGAAACGATACTTGTTGGCACTCCATGAAGTCGCACAATCTCAGCTATATAAATCTCTGATAGTTTATCCACGTTGTACGTAGTTCTCACAGGTATGAAATGAGCCGACTTAGTCAATCGATCCACGACTACCCAAATCGAATCGTATCCTCTTTGAGTTCTTGGTAATGCCACGACAAAATCCATCGATATGCTATCCCATTTCCATTGAGGTACATCCAAGCTCTGTAGCATACCTGAAGATTTCTAATGTTCCACCTTCGCCTTCTGACAGATTAAACATGCAGCTACATATTCTGCCACTTGTCTCTTCATCCCTGGCCACCAAAAATTCACCTTCAAGTCCTGATACATCTTTTTCATTCCAGGGTGAATGCTCAACTTGCTTTTGTGACCTTCGTCCATAATCAACCTCCTTAAGTCAGGGTTGTTAGGTACGCACACTCTATCCTTGCATCGCAGGATATTGTCACTCCCTACCTTGAATTCCGGGTCCTTACCCTGAATTACTAAATTCTTATTTTCCGAGTAAAAATTCATCTTGTAACTGTTGGTCTCGGATTTCTTCCATCAATCCATTGGTGATCTTGATCGTCCCAAACTTCAGTTCTCCCTCAGATGCTCTCACATCTAAGCTCAAATCTCAAAATTGTTCCAGCAGTTGCAGCTCCTTAACCATCATTGATGAGATATGCATCTTCCTGCTCAATGCATCAGTAACGACATTAGCCTTTCCAGGATGGTATTGTAAGGTAAAATCGTAATCCTTGAGAAATTCCATCCAGCGTCGTTGTCTCATGTTCAACTCCTTCTGGTCAAACAAGTACTTTAAGCTCTATGTCGTCCTGCTCGACCACTCGTGTCGGTTCTATGTTGGAAATAACATTGGTTGACGCTACGTGCAATTGCACAACCTTAACCACTTGATCCTTTACTTTTGTTCGTCCAAAAATTCTGCTTAAACTCAGTACACCTCTGGCATTCCAGAGTGAATGTTCAACTTGTCCTCGTGATCTCCACTCATGATTCAAAACTTAACTCGATCGCTCTATAACTCATAGACGAACTATTCCCTTGGAATCTACTAGTCCATTAACGTCGATTCCAACTTCGTAACTATCCTCATTCGCACCATGAAATCAATCTTCTACTTAGTCATCACTCAAAGTAAAACTCGACGTGAGTCTTTATACCTTGTGCATCGCTAGACCCAATCCCTTTTAACATCCATTCATCAGCAACTTATAAGCTAATCACCATCTTAATATCTTACAATCCATTATTGTCATCTCCCCTTTTTCGAGACTTCCCTTACTTGAACCATAAAACCAACCTTCACTTATTCACAACCCACTTTACAATTACCTAAAATCCTTAACACTTCCCCCAAATCCGAACTTATTCCCTAGAAGATCAAACCATAGCTGTACCTCAGGAAACTTAACTAGTCATTTTATCATCCGATCCCTCAACCTTCGGAGGTTTAACTACAATCATTAATGCCAACACCACTAAACTCTGATTCGAACATGATTTTCACCTCCCAAGGTCAATCTTAACCCTTAAATCCTCACTTAACTTAGTGAAATTCACTTGCTAACCCCAGCATGCAATATCGGAATCCATAACAAAGTTCCATTCACTCTTAGACTCTAAGAAATTTGTCCACATATAACAACCTCAAGTATTAATCTTGATACTAACTCTTTATTTCCGTAACTAGATCGTCCTCCCATCAATCCGATACTTAGTCTCTCGATCAAAACCTGACAAACCTTGAGTCCTACGCACTTAAGACAAGAATTCATAGACTTAAAACCTAAACTTTCACCACGTTTGGACCTCAAATGTCCTTTAATTCTTCAATACTCTTAAATGAATATCCATTTCTTAAACTATAACTCCTCCCCAAAGGAGATCAACTACTTAACAAGAACTTTACTTCCCAACTCAACTAATCCTCGATCCAATCAAATTAATCTTACCAATCCATCTATCAAAGTCCATTGCCAGTTCTGATTCCGAATATCACCCCCTCAATATTAAGTTGATCAGGCCTAATACATCGAAGGTGAAGATTTAGAAAAACCCACTGGAACAGTCGATGAGTTCCTAACATCCAGTAGTCACAGAGATCTTGATATTAAATCCTCAATGATGCCGCTACGGAACTACACACTCTCGACACCATACATATACTATCCATACGGAATCTCTCTGAGATTCATCCTTCAGCTTCTAGCTTCTTGTTAAACGCATCGGTGCAAGACTACTTTCTAGGCTTAACGTGTTATTCTGAACCTCGTGTAACTTCTATAGTTTAAACACGAGCAACGGTCAAATAAAGTATTATTAGGCGTAATAACTATAAAGTCAATGCTTAAACAATTTAAGTAAAATTGGTGCGTCGCATGTGCTACGAGAGTAATGGAGCGTATTATACTAGAATGAGAAGGAATAGTTAGAAGGTTACCATCGTTTGTGCGCTCTCCTCTGACTAGTCCGTCAGCTCCCTCGCCGCACGAGACATAGACTCCTCCCCGTGCAGCAGGATGTCTTCCTCTTACCGTAGGCACAGATGGCTCAACCCTGGTTACATTGCAATCCTTGGCTTGATGCCCCGGGCGATTGCAGTTGAAACATAGAGGTCTCCCGTCTGGACACTTGTTAGAGTGGTGCCCCACCTTCTTGCACCTGTAACACGTTACTTGCTTCCTCGCCCCTTTAGATTTGGCAGGAAGTTTACCCTTCATCTTGTTGTCAGACGGTCCCGCTTGGAACGTCCTACAGTTCACGGCCAAATGTCCACGTTGTTTGCACTTGAAGCATTGTGGTCCAGTCACTGAGCACTGAAAGGCGTAGTGTCCAAGCTTTCCACAACGGAAACATGACACAGCCTCCTGGCCAATAGTTGTGGTCGTCGACTTGCGTGATCCTGGAATAGGGTCTCTTCCCTCAGGATGCTGGTATGGCTTCCACCGTCGGTGCTCCTGAGAACCTGATCTCACTGGTCCTCCAGTTCCAGCTCGGTCCAATCCACTATGCTGGTACTTGGACGCCTGGATTAGCGGTTGAGGTTGCTCACGTGCCGCCTCCTCAGCGCGTCTGTAAGCGTCCTCAGCAGCCTGATTCATCATTGCCTCAATCATGGTAGCTATTGCCTTCGCCATACGGTCAGGGCTCACCATCCTATGCTTAGTCAACAAACAGTTAGTACTCATCATCGGATAGCATCTAACATACTATACAATATGATTAAGCAATAACTTCAATCAATTCTAAGCGAGAAATCGCTTGGCAGACAATCAATTTTTTACTCTTTGCAGAGTCACACAACCTAGCACAGAAGACCTATTCCCCAAAGACTCCCGAAAGACTCGACTAAGCTCTGATACCACAATGTAACACCCCGATTTCGGTGGCGTCACTTTAGTAACCAAAAGAAAATACTTTAAGCGGAAAAACGTGAATTATTTTTTTCGACAATATAACTAAAGACAGAAAGCAATAAAACTCCCCAACAAAAGATAAAAGGAACTACTATACAACTATATATACATGCCTCGCTAAACACTACCACGTCACGAGTAACCTCCAGTGACGGGTGACAGAAAAAGAGTAACGCCCGTAGGCAAAAGTACAAACCAAAAGAAAAGTCAAGTGTCCGCAACACTATCCCTCAAAATGAGAATGAGTTAGCCCAGATGGCCTAGAGCAAGACCTCTTAGCCCAACCAACTCTCTGTGATCCCCGTAGAGGAACCACACAAAAAGCTATAGGCGGGAAACTACCCTGTCCCCAAAGAAACAATGACGGTCAGAGCTAAGACTCTACTCCTACACTAATCCCATCTCGAGTAAGTCGCTCGGTGGCCAGCGGGGTCGACCACCCCTGAACCGTAGTCCTCCTGATCAAGCTTCTTCAACCTAGTTTCCCCTGAAGGGTGAACCATCGTGAACCGGTCCGCCATACTCAACTGACAATGGCGTAGTCCGCCCAAACACACACAGAAGACGCGAGGGTCAACTCCAAAGAATTATATAAATAATAAAACCAGATATATAGGGTAATAATTATTTAGCCTCTCAGGCTTATACGTTTAGGGATAAAATCCTAGGGTTGCATATATCACAATGAATATGAAGATCATAATAACAATTAGCATGCCTCAAGTAGGATAAACAGGTACCAATCACACTCAGCAACTAAGTCAGCATGTATGTTGCATGAAATGCAATGCTGGGTAACAAAATGCATTCCGGAAGAAGGATGGACACCATCGAGTCAGCCCTAACACCGGCCAAAGTGGGACCATTCCGCTCGGGCGTCTCTTACACCACACAAAAGTAGTCAGATCAGCAGTGAACCCGTAGGTCTACCATTCCGTCTGCTACTGAGGACCACCGTAGTGTCCTAAATATGGAAATCCGGGTCTTATGACCATTTTGGAATCCACCGAGGTCCGGTAATCCGCCGTGTATTAACCTCAAAATGAGTGCATGAATGCAAGTGATTAGCCAAACAACGTCTCCGACCTCACTCGACACGTCGTCACGTGTTCTAGCTAACTTATTGTCTCTAAAAAGCCTACCCTAAGGCAAACGTCGATTCTGCGACAAAATGAATTAATCAAAAGAAGAAGATACTTTGGAACTCATGGTTCCCGGCTAAACTTTAGATAGCCAAACAATAAACTGCTCATCGAGCGAAAAGGTACCGAGTACTTGGAAACTTATAGTTCCCGGCTAAACTTTAGATAGCCAAACATTAAACTGCTCATCGAGCGAAAAAGTATAAGCATACTCGGAAACTTGTAAGTTTCCTCAAGACTTGGACTCGACGACACTTCTCATATTTCCCAAACTAATATTCAGGCTCTAAGCTCTTATCTAAGGGTATCATTATTGTTCAAAGGATTTAGAAATTGATTAATGTCTTATGAGTTTTCCGTGATAAAATAGTTTTCATTTTAATCTTATAATACTTCCTAAGAGTTTTTAGAGATCCCATAATCTCAAATAATTCCCTGAGAAGGTCTCGATCCATTAAAACATAACAAGGTCCGAACTTCGTTCGTCCTTTAAAACTCTCTCAAAATCTCATAAAAATTTGGCATGACCTGCCCGTAATCCTCACTCCTCAGAATCTCATGTATAAGTGGAATAGCATAAATAAAACAGCTCAGTTAAAAGCATAAACAGCATATTCCAACACATCCTAAGTTAACCATGTAGCACATAGCATGTGAATCATTTAGCACACAATATCATGGCATCAAATACTCAACAAGTTCGGCCGAAGCCTCAGAAATCATTTCAGACATTTAGCAATTAGGTGCATAACACATAAATCAAGTCGAATTTCATCGACACCTAAAGCATTATCTAGTAATTCAGAGAGTAGCCCTCACCTGTAACTCCTCCAGCGTTTTCCTCACAACCTCCTTCACGTTCCTCGCCTTGATCTCCAGGAAACTCCTCAAAAGAACCTTAAGCCAAATCACAGAAATCAACACATTGAGTCAGAAACTCAGCAAGCAATAAGTCCTAGGGTTACACGGTACATTACAAACTCTGTGGTACGACAATCTAACGCGTTAAGACAAGTTTTCGAAAAAGTCGGATTTCCTCCCCCCTTGGTATAGCTCTCGGCCACTTTCCTTAATTGGGAGGGTCGATTTTTCTTCGATCAAACTTGGTTCCTAGGTTAACATAAGCCGTAACTAAGACGGTTCTAGGCTCGGAAAAATTTTCGGATCGAAAACTGATATAGGGGTAGTTTGGTCATTATTTTTAGCTCAAAATTTCAAAATTGGATTTTTGAAAAACAGATTGGATGGAGACGTCCACAACGACGTTTATGACGACAAATCCTACTAGCACTAAGCCAAGTCGATAGATTAGAGCTTAAAGGTTGCGACTTTACCGAAAAATGGGTATTTAAGGTAGAAATTGATCCCGGCGGCATTTCGTCGACATTTGACAAAATCTAATCCGCAGAACACGCTCAGGAGCATGCAGGGAAGAAGTTTAGACACTGAAATCAAGCTATTTGGACAATTTTACAAAAAGCTCCAAACTTTGAGCTCAGAAAAACATAGAAAAAGTCGACAGATCTGACGATCATAAGTGAGATATAGTTTACCTACCTCAAGGTCTTCGATTAGCGACGATCGGTGAAGAAAACGGGCAAGAAACGACGAAGATCCGGATTCTCTCTCTCTCTCTAGCTGCTCACGGTTTTGGGGGAGGGAATGGGTGCCTTTTTGCAAAAAATCAAATTTTCAAGCTATTTATAGGTTTTGGAAAAAGCGGAAAAAAGATTTTTTTGCGATTCCGATTTTTCCTGCGCGTTCCTCTGCGCATTCTAAGATAGGTTCTGGCGACAGAATTCCAGAACTCAAAACAGGATTCTTGGAATTAAACCAAAAGATCCAAAATCGGCATAAGTCGGTGTAAGTCGGATTATCCCGAAAAACTACTTTTTGCAGTGATCGTCGGATGAGAAAACTTCCTTCTGAAGAAAGATTAGGAATGATGAGAGAAATAGGAGAACGCGGGTGGAATCTTCATTTGCAGCTCCGAATAGAAAAAGTCTTCATCGTCTGTCGATCTTAGGTTTTCTCGAACTATCAGGGATTCCGTTTCGGCAAACTTCCGAGAATTGGAATTTGACGTTCGTACTTTCCAGGATTTCGCATCGAAATGGTTGTTTAAGGACGGAAAAGAGAAGTTCTAACATTTCTCTGAGGATTTTTGGAATTAGTTTCCATCGTGTCCTAAAGCGTAAATTAACTATTCACTAATACCTTCGACCTAGGATTAAGCGTATGTTAGTCGTGCTATAACTCTTCCGGTTTTTCGATACATTCTTGGACTTTTCCTGAACCTCTTTCCTTCCCAAATTTATCTTAATCAAATAACTCTTTTATTTTATTCACTTATCCAAAGCGTTAAAACTTGGGCCTTACATTACTACCCTCCAAAAAGAAAGTTTCGACCTCGAAACTTAAGGGTCAGTAAAAAGTTCTGGATACTGTTCCTTGATCTTTTCCTTCAGCTCCCACGTTGCATCGCCGGTGTCCTTGTTCCAAATAACCTTCACTAACTCGATCTCTTTTCCCCTCAACTGCTTTATCCTTGTGTCACCAATGCTGATTGGCGGTGTCTCGAAAGACAAGTTATCCTTCAACTCAATGTCATCCAACTCGATGACGTGCGTCGGATCAGCAATATACTTCCGCAGTTGTGTCGCATGGAATACATCGTGAATGTTTGATAGAAAAGGCGGTAGTGCGATCTGATAAACTACCGGTCCTACACGACGAGTAATCTGATAAGGTCCAATGAACTTTGGCGTAAGCTTTCTTGATTTGATTGCTCGACCAACTCCTGTAGTCTGAGTAACTCGCAGAAACACATGATCTCCTTCTTCGAATTCCAGGGTTCTGCGCCTTTGATCTGCATAGCTCTTCTGTCTACTCTGAGAAGCCTTCATCTTCTCTCTGATCTGTTTAATCTTCTCAGTTGTCTGTTGCAGAAGTTCCGGTCCTACTAACAAATTCTCTCCATCTTGATACCAACATAAAGGTGTTCTACACTTGCGGCCATACAAAGCCTCATACGGTGCCATACCTATGGTCGTATGAAAACTGTTGTTGTATGTGAACTCAATCAGTGGCAATAGGGTGTCCCAACTGCCCTTGTTGTCTAACACGCAAGCTCGTAGCAAATCCTCCAATGATTGGATAGTTCTCTCAGTTTGCCCATCAGTCTGTGGATGATAAGCAGAACTTAATCTCAGCCTCGTTCCCAAAGCCTCATGAAGAGCTCCACACAAATGTGAAGTAAACTTCGGGTCTCTATCGGAAACGATACTTGTTGGCACTCCATGAAGTCGCACAATCTCAGCTATATAAATCTCTGATAGTTTATCCACGTTGTACGTAGTTCTCACAGGTATGAAATGAGCCGACTTAGTCAATCGATCCACGACTACCCAAATCGAATCGTATCCTCTTTGAGTTCTTGGTAATGCCACGACAAAATCCATCGATATGCTATCCCATTTCCATTGAGGTACATCCAAGCTCTGTAGCATACCTGAAGATTTCTAATGTTCCACCTTCGCCTTCTGACAGATTAAACATGCAGCTACATATTCTGCCACTTGTCTCTTCATCCCTGGCCACCAAAAATTCACCTTCAAGTCCTGATACATCTTTTTCATTCCAGGGTGAATGCTCAACTTGCTTTTGTGACCTTCGTCCATAATCAACCTCCTTAAGTCAGGGTTGTTAGGTACGCACACTCTATCCTTGCATCGCAGGATATTGTCACTCCCTACCTTGAATTCCGGGTCCTTACCCTGAATTACTAAATTCTTATTTTCCGAGTAAAAATTCATCTTGTAACTGTTGGTCTCGGATTTCTTCCATCAATCCATTGGTGATCTTGATCGTCCCAAACTTCAGTTCTCCCTCAGATGCTCTCACATCTAAGCTCAAATCTCAAAATTGTTCCAGCAGTTGCAGCTCCTTAACCATCATTGATGAGATATGCATCTTCCTGCTCAATGCATCAGTAACGACATTAGCCTTTCCAGGATGGTATTGTAAGGTAAAATCGTAATCCTTGAGAAATTCCATCCAGCGTCGTTGTCTCATGTTCAACTCCTTCTGGTCAAACAAGTACTTTAAGCTCTATGTCGTCCTGCTCGACCACTCGTGTCGGTTCTATGTTGGAAATAACATTGGTTGACGCTACGTGCAATTGCACAACCTTAACCACTTGATCCTTTACTTTTGTTCGTCCAAAAATTCTGCTTAAACTCAGTACACCTCTGGCATTCCAGAGTGAATGTTCAACTTGTCCTCGTGATCTCCACTCATGATTCAAAACTTAACTCGATCGCTCTATAACTCATAGACGAACTATTCCCTTGGAATCTACTAGTCCATTAACGTCGATTCCAACTTCGTAACTATCCTCATTCGCACCATGAAATCAATCTTCTACTTAGTCATCACTCAAAGTAAAACTCGACGTGAGTCTTTATACCTTGTGCATCGCTAGACCCAATCCCTTTTAACATCCATTCATCAGCAACTTATAAGCTAATCACCATCTTAATATCTTACAATCCATTATTGTCATCTCCCCTTTTTCGAGACTTCCCTTACTTGAACCATAAAACCAACCTTCACTTATTCACAACCCACTTTACAATTACCTAAAATCCTTAACACTTCCCCCCAAATCCGAACTTATTCCCTAGAAGATCAAACCATAGCTGTACCTCAGGAAACTTAACTAGTCATTTTATCATCCGATCCCTCAACCTTCGGAGGTTTAACTACAATCATTAATGCCAACACCACTAAACCTCTGATTCGAACATGATTTTCACCTCCCAAGGTCAATCTTAACCCTTAAATCCTCACTTAACTTAGTGAAATTCACTTGCTAACCCCAGCATGCAATATCGGAATCCATAACAAAGTTCCATTCACTCTTAGACTCTAAGAAATTTGTCCACATATAACAACCTCAAGTATTAATCTTGATACTAACTCTTTATTTCCGTAACTAGATCGTCCTCCCATCAATCCGATACTTAGTCTCTCGATCAAAACCTGACAAACCTTGAGTCCTACGCACTTAAGACAAGAATTCATAGACTTAAAACCTAAACTTTCACCACGTTTGGACCTCAAATGTCCTTTAATTCTTCAATACATCTTAAATGAATATCCATTTCTTAAACTATAACTCCTCCCCAAAGGAGATCAACTACTTAACAAGAACTTTACTTCCCAACTCAACTAATCCTCGATCCAATCAAATTAATCTTACCAATCCATCTATCAAAGTCCATTGCCAGTTCTGATTCCGAATATCACCCCCTCAATATTAAGTTGATCAGGCCTAATACATCGAAGGTGAAGATTTAGAAAAACCCACTGGAACAGTCGATGAGTTCCTAACATCCAGTAGTCACAGAGATCTTGATATTAAATCCTCAATGATGCCGCTACGGAACTACACACTCTCGACACCATACATATACTATCCATACGGAATCTCTCTGAGATTCATCCTTCAGCTTCTAGCTTCTTGTTAAACGCATCGGTGCAAGACTACTTTCTAGGCTTAACGTGTTATTCTGAACCTCGTGTAACTTCTATAGTTTAAACACGAGCAATGGTCAAATAAAGTATTATTAGGCGTAATAACTATAAAGTCAATGCTTAAACAATTTAAGTAAAATTGGTGCGTCGCATGTGCTACGAGAGTAATGGAGCGTATTATACTAGAATGAGAAGGAATAGTTAGAAGGTTACCATCGTTTGTGCGCTCTCCTCTGACTAGTCCGTCAGCTCCCTCGCCGCACGAGACATAGACTCCTCCCCGTGCAGCAGGATGTCTTCCTCTTACCGTAGGCACAGATGGCTCAACCCTGGTTACATTGCAATCCTTGGCTTGATGCCCCGGGCGATTGCAGTTGAAACATAGAGGTCTCCCGTCTGGACACTTGTTAGAGTGGTGCCCCACCTTCTTGCACCTGTAACACGTTACTTGCTTCCTCGCCCCTTTAGATTTGGCAGGAAGTTTACCCTTCATCTTGTTGTCAGACGGTCCCGCTTGGAACGTCCTACAGTTCACGGCCAAATGTCCACGTTGTTTGCACTTGAAGCATTGTGGTCCAGTCACTGAGCACTGAAAGGCGTAGTGTCCAAGCTTTCCACAACGGAAACATGACACAGCCTCCTGGCCAATAGTTGTGGTCGTCGACTTGCGTGATCCTGGAATAGGGTCTCTTCCCTCAGGATGCTGGTATGGCTTCCACCGTCGGTGCTCCTGAGAACCTGATCTCACTGGTCCTCCAGTTCCAGCTCGGTCCAATCCACTATGCTGGTACTTGGACGCCTGGATTAGCGGTTGAGGTTGCTCACGTGCCGCCTCCTCAGCGCGTCTGTAAGCGTCCTCAGCAGCCTGATTCATCATTGCCTCAATCATGGTAGCTATTGCCTTCGCCATACGGTCAGGGCTCACCATCCTATGCTTAGTCAACAAACAGTTAGTACTCATCATCGGATAGCATCTAACATACTATACAATATGATTAAGCAATAACTTCAATCAATTCTAAGCGAGAAATCGCTTGGCAGACAATCAATTTTTTACTCTTTGCAGAGTCACACAACCTAGCACAGAAGACCTATTCCCCAAAGACTCCCGAAAGACTCGACTAAGCTCTGATACCACAATGTAACACCCCGATTTCGGTGGCGTCACTTTAGTAACCAAAAGAAAATACTTTAAGCGGAAAAACGTGAATTATTTTTTTCGACAATATAACTAAAGACAGAAAGCAATAAAACTCCCCAACAAAAGATAAAAGGAACTACTATACAACTATATATACATGCCTCGCTAAACACTACCACGTCACGAGTAACCTCCAGTGACGGGTGACAGAAAAAGAGTAACGCCCGTAGGCAAAAGTACAAACCAAAAGAAAAGTCAAGTGTCCGCAACACTATCCCTCAAAATGAGAATGAGTTAGCCCAGATGGCCTAGAGCAAGACCTCTTAGCCCAACCAACTCTCTGTGATCCCCGTAGAGGAACCACACAAAAAGCTATAGGCGGGAAACTACCCTGTCCCCAAAGAAACAATGACGGTCAGAGCTAAGACTCTACTCCTACACTAATCCCATCTCGAGTAAGTCGCTCGGTGGCCAGCGGGGTCGACCACCCCTGAACCGTAGTCCTCCTGATCAAGCTTCTTCAACCTAGTTTCCCCTGAAGGGTGAACCATCGTGAACCGGTCCGCCATACTCAACTGACAATGGCGTAGTCCGCCCAAACACACACAGAAGACGCGAGGGTCAACTCCAAAGAATTATATAAATAATAAAACCAGATATATAGGGTAATAATTATTTAGCCTCTCAGGCTTATACGTTTAGGGATAAAATCCTAGGGTTGCATATATCACAATGAATATGAAGATCATAATAACAATTAGCATGCCTCAAGTAGGATAAACAGGTACCAATCACACTCAGCAACTAAGTCAGCATGTATGTTGCATGAAATGCAATGCTGGGTAACAAAATGCATTCCGGAAGAAGGATGGACACCATCGAGTCAGCCCTAACACCGGCCAAAGTGGGACCATTCCGCTCGGGCGTCTCTTACACCACACAAAAGTAGTCAGATCAGCAGTGAACCCGTAGGTCTACCATTCCGTCTGCTACTGAGGACCACCGTAGTGTCCTAAATATGGAAATCCGGGTCTTATGACCATTTTGGAATCCACCGAGGTCCGGTAATCCGCCGTGTATTAACCTCAAAATGAGTGCATGAATGCAAGTGATTAGCCAAACAACGTCTCCGACCTCACTCGACACGTCGTCACGTGTTCTAGCTAACTTATTGTCTCTAAAAAGCCTACCCTAAGGCAAACGTCGATTCTGCGACAAAATGAATTAATCAAAAGAAGAAGATACTTTGGAACTCATGGTTCCCGGCTAAACTTTAGATAGCCAAACAATAAACTGCTCATCGAGCGAAAAGGTACCGAGTACTTGGAAACTTATAGTTCCCGGCTAAACTTTAGATAGCCAAACATTAAACTGCTCATCGAGCGAAAAAGTATAAGCATACTCGGAAACTTGTAAGTTTCCTCAAGACTTGGACTCGACGACACTTCTCATATTTCCCAAACTAATATTCAGGCTCTAAGCTCTTATCTAAGGGTATCATTATTGTTCAAAGGATTTAGAAATTGATTAATGTCTTATGAGTTTTCCGTGATAAAATAGTTTTCATTTTAATCTTATAATACTTCCTAAGAGTTTTTAGAGATCCCATAATCTCAAATAATTCCCTGAGAAGGTCTCGATCCATTAAAACATAACAAGGTCCGAACTTCGTTCGTCCTTTAAAACTCTCTCAAAATCTCATAAAAATTTGGCATGACCTGCCCGTAATCCTCACTCCTCAGAATCTCATGTATAAGTGGAATAGCATAAATAAAACAGCTCAGTCAAAAGCATAAACAGCATATTCCAACACATCCTAAGTTAACCATGTAGCACATAGCATGTGAATCATTTAGCACACAATATCATGGCATCAAATACTCAACAAGTTCGGCCGAAGCCTCAGAAATCATTTCAGACATTTAGCAATTAGGTGCATAACACATAAATCAAGTCGAATTTCATCGACACCTAAAGCATTATCTAGTAATTCAGAGAGTAGCCCTCACCTGTAACTCCTCCAGCGTTTTCCTCACAACCTCCTTCACGTTCCTCGCCTTGATCTCCAGGAAACTCCTCAAAAGAACCTTAAGCCAAATCACAGAAATCAACACATTGAGTCAGAAACTCAGCAAGCAATAAGTCCTAGGGTTACACGGTACATTACAAACTCTGTGGTACGACAATCTAACGCGTTAAGACAAGTTTTCGAAAAAGTCGGATTTCCTCCCCCCTTGGTATAGCTCTCGGCCACTTTCCTTAATTGGGAGGGTCGATTTTTCTTCGATCAAACTTGGTTCCTAGGTTAACATAAGCCGTAACTAAGACGGTTCTAGGCTCGGAAAAATTTTCGGATCGAAAACTGATATAGGGGTAGTTTGGTCATTATTTTTAGCTCAAAATTTCAAAATTGGATTTTTGAAAAACAGATTGGATGGAGACGTCCACAACGACGTTTATGACGACAAATCCTACTAGCACTAAGCCAAGTCGATAGATTAGAGCTTAAAGGTTGCGACTTTACCGAAAAATGGGTATTTAAGGTAGAAATTGATCCCGGCGGCATTTCGTCGACATTTGACAAAATCTAATCCGCAGAACACGCTCAGGAGCATGCAGGGAAGAAGTTTAGACACTGAAATCAAGCTATTTGGACAATTTTACAAAAAGCTCCAAACTTTGAGCTCAGAAAAACATAGAAAAAGTCGACAGATCTGACGATCATAAGTGAGATATAGTTTACCTACCTCAAGGTCTTCGATTAGCGACGATCGGTGAAGAAAACGGGCAAGAAACGACGAAGATCCGGATTCTCTCTCTCTCTCTAGCTGCTCACGGTTTTGGGGGAGGGAATGGGTGCCTTTTTGCAAAAAATCAAATTTTCAAGCTATTTATAGGTTTTGGAAAAAGCGGAAAAAAGATTTTTTTGCGATTCCGATTTTTCCTGCGCGTTCCTCTGCGCATTCTAAGATAGGTTCTGGCGACAGAATTCCAGAACTCAAAACAGGATTCTTGGAATTAAACCAAAAGATCCAAAATCGGCATAAGTCGGTGTAAGTCGGATTATCCCGAAAAACTACTTTTTGCAGTGATCGTCGGATGAGAAAACTTCCTTCTGAAGAAAGATTAGGAATGATGAGAGAAATAGGAGAACGCGGGTGGAATCTTCATTTGCAGCTCCGAATAGAAAAAGTCTTCATCGTCTGTCGATCTTAGGTTTTCTCGAACTATCAGGGATTCCGTTTCGGCAAACTTCCGAGAATTGGAATTTGACGTTCGTACTTTCCAGGATTTCGCATCGAAATGGTTGTTTAAGGACGGAAAAGAGAAGTTCTAACATTTCTCTGAGGATTTTTGGAATTAGTTTCCATCGTGTCCTAAAGCGTAAATTAACTATTCACTAATACCTTCGACCTAGGATTAAGCGTATGTTAGTCGTGCTATAACTCTTCCGGTTTTTCGATACATTCTTGGACTTTTCCTGAACCTCTTTCCTTCCCAAATTTATCTTAATCAAATAACTCTTTTATTTTATTCACTTATCCAAAGCGTTAAAACTTGGGCCTTACAACTGGCGCTCCCCACGGTGAAACACTTGGTCGAATGAATCCTTTTGCCGAAAGATCCTCCAACTGAGATTTCAACTCTACTAACTCTGCAGGTGCCATACGGTAAGGTGCAATCGAAATCGGTCCGGTTTCGGGCACAATGTCGATCAAAAACTCTACATCGCGTACTGGCGGTAGTCCAGGTACCTCTTAAGAACAACATCAGCAAAAATCTCGAATTTTTGGAATACCAAGCACATCTGAGTCTCTCCTACCTTCTAGATCCTTGATGACTCCGCTTCAGAACTAAACGCCCTAAAATCCTACGTATCGTACCCATAAAGAATTTCCCTGAGGTCCTAGCTTCCTTATCGACGCATCGATAAAACAACTTCCTAGCTCAGCGTGCTATCCTATACCTCGTGTAACTTCTATAGTTAAATCACGAGCAACTTCGAATAAGGTCCTACTACGGATAATAATCATAAGATCATAGTCTAAGTAGTAAATACAAGTTAGGCGCGTCACACTCGTTTCGAAGATAAAAGAGTAAGTTATTCTAGAATAAGAGAACAGTTAAAATATTACCATCGTTCCCACGTTCTTCCTCGTTCAACTCCTCAGCTCTTGCCCCCTCCTTGGTATGAATCCTTTCCACTGCAGCAAGTGTAAGATCAAGTTTTGATCTAGTAGTACAACTCTACGTTTTGATGATTACAAGTTAACCTTTTGATATGAACAATTATGGTACTCTAACGTGTTTTTCTGAGTGTGCTATTTACAGGCTCTGACCTCAATTCAATCCCACACAAATCAGAAGCACTGTGTATAAAGAGTGACTCAAGCAACGCTTTCGCATTGACCATGTTCAATATGAACAGTGGAAAAGCTTCAGAAGTTCTGAAGCTACACAAACTCTGATGTGGACTCAGTCACTAGAAGCTCTGAAAATCCAGAAGTTCTGATAACCAAGAAACACTGAAGGTTCAGATGTTCTGATGGTGTAGAAGACTCTGAAGATACAGAAGCTAAATAGTGGAAACTCTGAAGTCCAGAAGCAAGAAACTCTGAAGACCATGTACTTCCATCTGAGTTCAGAATCAGAAGATACATAGGTCAGAGGATCTGTGCTTTCCCTCTGACTCTGATCAACCGGCTTCACAAGTTCCAACATGAAGCATTCCCCTGATCAGAAGTCTCCTAGGTTTAAAGGTCAAGTCACTATCCAAGTACAAAAGCAATTGTACCATCCTGACGACCTACCTAACGTTCTCAGCCACAGCAGAAGCCGGAATTTCCAGAACTGCCCTCCAACGGTAGCATTTCCCATGCAACGTTCAACCCTAATCCTTGGAGTATATAAGAGGCTGAAGACTGAAAGAAGCGGCTAGAAGCATTCACACACGCGCAAGAAATATTCAAATCCTTCTAAGCTTTCTTTCATCTAAAATTCATTGTGTTTACTATTAGCTTTTTAGAAGCAAATCTCTTGTAAACATTTCTTTGATAAACAGTTTGTTTAGTTCCTTTAGGAGATCAAGGTTGATCGGATCCTAGAGAAGACTAAGAGAGTGAATCTTAGTGTGAGCTAAGTCAGTGTAATTGTTAGTCACTTGTAGGTTTCAAGTGCAGTAGTAACTCTTACCTGATTAGTGGATTGCCTTCATTCTAAGAAGGAAGAAATCACCTTAACGGGTGGACTGGAGTAGCTTGAGTGATTTATCAAGTGAACCAGGATAAAATCCTTGTGTGCTTTTCTATCTCTCATCTTTAGCACTTAGTTCTCGAAAAGATTTGTTAAAATCTTTAAGGTGGAAGTTTTATCTTGAAAACGTTATTCAAACCCCCCCCCCTTTCTACCGTTTTTCATACCTTCAATTGGTATCAGAGCGCAAGTTCTGATTACCACACCTAACAGTGTTCAGTGATCCGCGCCGGTGTGAAAAACAATGGCTACCACCAGTGAAACACAGAAAGATGGATACAACGCAAAGCCTCCCATGTTCGTTGGTCAAAGGTTCGAGTATTGGAAAGATAGACTAGAAAGTTTCTTTCTGGGTTTTGATGCAGATCTCTGGGATATCATTGTGGATGGCTACGAGCGTCCAGTTGATGCAGATGGCAAGAAGATCCCAAGGTCAGAGATGACTGCAGATCAAAAGAAGCTGTACTCACAACATCACAAAGCAAGAGCATTTCTTCTAAGTGCTATTTCTTATGAAGAGTACCAGAAGATTACAGATCGTGAGTTTGCAAAAGGCATTTTTGAATCTCTGAAGATGTCTCATGAAGGAAACAAGAAAGTCAAAGAATCAAAGGCATTGTCTTTGATCCAAAAGTATGAATCCTTCATCATGGAGCCAAATGAGTCCATTGAAGAAATGTTCTCCAGATTTCAGTTGCTTGTAGCTGGCATACGACCTCTCAACAAGAGCTACACAACAAAAGATCATGTCATAAGGGTCATCAGGTGTCTTCCTGAAAGCTGGATGCCCTTGGTGACTTCAATAGAGCTCACAAGAGATGTTGAGCGTATGAGTTTAGAAGAACTCATCAGCATACTGAAGTGCCATGAGCTGAAGCGCTCTGAGATGCAAGATCTGAGGAAAAAGTCTATAGCCTTGAAATCCAAATCTGAGAAGGCTAAAGCTGAAAAGTCAAAAGCTCTCCAAGCTGAAGCAGAAGAATCTGAAGAAGCATCAGAAGATTCTAATGAAGATGAGCTGACTCTGATCTCCAAGAGACTCAACCGCATCTGGAAGCACAGGCAGAGCAAGTACAAAGGCTCTGGAAAGGCAAAAGGAAAGTATGAGTCCTCAGGCCAGAAGAAGTCATCAATCAAGGAAGTCACATGTTTTGAGTGCAAAGAATCAGGGCACTACAAAAGTGATTGTCCAAAGTTGAAGAAGGACAAGAAGCCAAAGAAGCACTTCAAGACAAAGAAGAGTCTGATGGTGACCTTTGATGAATCAGAGTCAGAGGATGTTGACTCTGATGGTGAAGTCCAAGGACTTATGGCTATTGTCAAAGACAAAGAAGCAGAGTCAAAGGAAGCTGTTGACTCTGACTCAGAATCAGAAGGAGATCCTAACTCAGACGATGAAAATGAGGTATTCGCTTTTTTCTCTACCTCTGAACTGAAACATGCCTTGTCTGATATCATGGATAAGTATAACTCTTTATTATCTAAGCATAAGAAGTTGAAAGAGAAGTTATTTGCTGCTTCTCAGACTCCTTCTGAACATGAGAAAATTATTTCTGATTTGAAAAATGATAATCATGCTTTGATCAATTCTAACTTTGTGCTTAAGAACCAGATTGCTAAGTTAGAACAAATAGTTGCTTGTGATGCCTCTGATTGTAGAAATGAATCTAAGTATGAAAAGTCTTTTCAAAGATTCCTGGCTAAAAGCGTAGATAGAAGCTTAATGGCTTCAATGATCTATGGCGTAAGCAGAAATGGAATGCAAGGCATTGGCTATTCTAAACCAATTAGAAATGAGCCCTCTGTGTCTAAAGCTAAATCCTTGTATGAATGCTTTGTTCCCTCTGGTACCATATTGCCTGATCCTTTACCTGCTGAAGTAGCAAAAACACCTCTCAAAAAGGGATCTTTCTCTATGTCTAAATATCATGCAAATATTCCTTTAAAATATCATGTTGAGACACCCAAGGTGATCAGAACCTCTGGGGTAACTAACAAGAGAGGACCCAGAAAATGGGTACCTAAGGATAAGATTATCTATGTTGCAGATATCCTTGATAGCTCCACTGAAACACCAATCATGGTATCTGGACAGTGGATGCTCGCGTCACATGACGGGAGAAAGGCGTATGTTCCAAGAGCTAAAACTTAAGCCTGGAGGCGAAGTTGGCTTTGGAGGAAATGAAAAGGGTAAAATTGTTGGTACTGGTACTATTTGTGTAGATAGTAGTCCATGCATTGATAATGTGTTATTGGTAGACGGCTTAACTCATAACTTATTGTCTATAAGTCAATTAGCTGACAAGGGTTATGATGTTATATTCAATCAAAAGTCCTGCCGGGCTGTAAGTCAAATCGATGGATCTGTTCTGTTTAATAGCAAGAGGAAGAACAACATTTATAAGATCAGATTATCTGAGTTGGAGGCTCAGAATGTGAAGTGCCTTCTTTCTGTTAATGAAGAGCAGTGGGTATGGCATAGACGGTTAGGGCATGCCAGTATGAGAAAGATTTCTCAGCTGAGCAAGCTAAACCTTGTCAGGGGCTTACCCAATCTGAAGTTCGCTTCAGACGCTCTTTGTGAAGCATGTCAGAAAGGTAAATTCACTAAAGTCCCTTTCAAGGCAAAGAATGTTGTCTCAACCTCAAGGCCGTTGGAACTTCTGCATATCGACCTTTTTGGACCAGTGAAAACTGAGTCTATAGGTGGCAAGAGATATGGGATGGTTATCGTTGATGACTATAGCCGCTGGACATGGGTAAAGTTTCTAACCCGCAAGGATGAGTCTCATGCTGTGTTCTCTACCTTCATAGCCCAAGTGCAAAACGAGAAGGCTTGTAGGATTGTGTGTGTCAGAAGTGACCATGGTGGAGAGTTTGAGAATGACAAGTTTGAGAGTCTGTTTGATTCCTATGGAATTGCACATGATTTATCTTGTCTCAGAACTCCTCAACAAAATGGTGTTGTTGAGAGGAAGAACAGAACTCTTCAGGAGATGGCTAGAACCATGCTCCAAGAAACTGGCATGGCTAAGCACTTTTGGGCAGAGGCAGTAAATACAGCATGTTACATTCAGAACAGAATCTCTGTGAGACCAATTCTGAATAAGACTCCCTATGAATTGTGGAAGAACATAAAACCCAACATTTATTATTTTCATCCTTTTGGTTGTGTTTGCTATGTTCTTAATACTAAGGATAGATTGCATAAATTTGATGCTAAGTCTTCTAAGTGTCTATTACTTGGTTATTCTGAAAGATCTAAAGGTTTTAGATTTTATAATACTGATGCTAAGACTATTGAAGAATCTATCCATGTTAGATTTGACGATAAGCTTGACTCTGACCAGTCAAAGCTAGTTGAGAAGTTTGCAGATATGAGCATAAATGTTTCTGACAAAGGCAAAGCTCTAGAGGAAGCTGAGCCAGAGGAAGATGAACCAGAAGAAGAAGCTGGTCCCTCTGATTCACAAACTCTGAAGAAGAGCAGAATCACTGCAGCTCATCCTAAGGAATTGATTCTGGGCAACAAAGACGAACCAGTCAGAACCAGATCAGCCTTCAGACCCTCTGAAGAGACCTTGCTTAGTCTGAAAGGATTGGTGTCCTTAATTGAACCCAAGTCCATAGATGAAGCTCTTCAGGACAAAGATTGGATTCTGGCCATGGAAGAAGAATTGAATCAATTCTCCAAGAACGATGTTTGGAGCTTAGTGAAGAAGCCTGAGAGTGTCCATGTAATTGGAACAAAATGGGTGTTCAGAAACAAGTTGAATGAGAAAGGAGATGTAGTCAGAAACAAGGCGAGGCTAGTTGCTCAAGGCTACAGCCAGCAGGAAGGAATAGACTACACTGAAACATTTGCTCCAGTAGCAAGACTAGAAGCAATCAGACTGTTGATCTCTTTCTCAGTGAATCATAACATAGTTCTTCATCAGATGGATGTGAAGAGTGCTTTCCTAAATGGTTATATTTCAGAGGAAGTCTATGCTCATCAACCCCCAGGTTTTGAAGATGAAAAGAAACCAGACCATGTGTTCAAATTGAAGAAATCACTCTATGGTCTGAAGCAAGCTCCCAGAGCATGGTATGAGAGACTCAGCTCATTCCTCCTGGAGAATGAGTTTGTAAGGGGTAAAGTAGATACAACTCTCTTTTGCAAAACTTACAAAGATGATATCTTAATTGTGCAAATCTATGTTGATGATATTATATTTGGCTCTGCTAATCAATCTCTATGCAAAGAATTTTCTAAGATGATGCAGGATGAATTTGAGATGAGTATGATGGGAGAACTCAAGTACTTTCTGGGAATACAAGTTGATCAAACACCAGAAGGAACATATATCCATCAGAGCAAGTACACTAAAGAACTTCTGAAGAAGTTCAATATGCTGGAATCAACAGTGGCCAAGACTCCAATGCATCCTACATGCATTATGGAGAAAGAAGATGCAAGTGGTAAAGTTTGTCAGAAGCTTTATCGTGGTATGATAGGTTCACTTCTATATTTAACTGCATCTAGGCCAGATATATTATTTAGTGTTCACTTATGTGCTCGTTTCCAATCAGATCCAAGGGAAACCCACTTAACTGCTGTTAAGAGGATCCTAAGGTATCTGAAAGGCACCACTAACCTTGGCTTGATGTATAAGAAAACATCAGAGTATAAGCTTTCAGGTTATTGTGATGCTGATTATGCTGGAGATAGAACAGAGAGAAAAAGTACTTCTGGAAATTGTCAATTTCTGGGAAGCAATTTAGTCTCATGGGCAAGCAAGAGGCAATCAACCATTGCACTATCCACTGTAGAGGCAGAATATATCTCAGCAGCAATTTGCAGCACCCAGATGCTCTGGATGAAACATCAGCTGGAGGATTATCAGATCCTTGAGAGCAATATCCCAATCTATTGTGATAACACTGCTGCAATATCTTTGAGTAAGAATCCTATCTAACATTCAAGGGCAAAGCACATTGAGGTAAAGTATCACTTTCTTAGAGATTATGTACAAAAGGGCGTACTTCTTCTGAAGTTTGTTGATACTGACCATCAATGGGCAGATATCTTTACAAAGCCCATAGCAGAGGATAGATTTAATTTTATTCTGAAAAATCTGAATATGGACTTTTGTCCAGAGTGAAGATGGATCAGAACCTCTGACTATGATACTTCTTGATCAGAAGATGTCTAGTCCAGAAGGTAACTCCATCAGAGTGTAAGTACCCATTGGTGCTGACTCTGAAGCTGAGACAGTAACACGTGTGTCAGTATCTCTGATGCATAGTTCCTTGTGCCCGTGTGACAGTCTGTCATGATGCGTGTAGATGTGCTTCTCTCCTGTGTGTGATACGTGTATTTACTGTTACTATCATGTCTTTAATTTTTAACCGTTGATCTTAAAATGCTTTTTGAATCAACAACGGTTATTTGATAAAACCCACTATACACACACGATCTCCTACACTTTCGGTTTTTACTCTCTCAATTGTTATTTTCAAAACCGCTTACCCTCGATTTCTCTCTCGCTCTCTCTTCATCTTTCAACCTTCATCTTCTATCCAAAACCTTCAACTGCTCCAACAATGGTGAGACAAACCAGAAGAGCTACTGCAGATGCAACCCAGTTCCCTCATATGGTAGTTGGTCAAGCTACAGGCCAATTGGGTCCTGAAGCTCCTGTTCAAGATCAAGCTCAAGAGCAGACTATTCCGATTGCAGAACGGGGCTGTGCCGTTCACTGCGTATATGCTCCTGAGGAACTTCAAGTACTGGCAGAATGGAGATTTGACCTCGACAATCTTGCTACATGTGGGTATGATCTTCGTCCTGAAGTCCAAGCTCAAGGTTGGGAAAATTACTTCAACAGGCTTCGAGGACCGGTGTATGACAAACTGATCAAGGAATTTTGGCAGCACGCCGACTGCGATGATACTCAGGTGGTATCTCACATTCTTGGAAGGAAGATCATAATTACAGAGAAGTCTTTCGTGAATCTGCTGGGTCCAGAAACTGCTCGTGGGTATCGATTCCAATTCACTGAATCGAAGCTGAAACCCCAAACGAAGGAGGAGACCAACAAGGCCCTGTACACCAATTACAAACCGGGCAAGACTAATTACAAAGTGATGGATCTTCATCCCAAGCTCAGAATCTGGCACAAGATTCTACTGAACTGCATCAACCAGAGGCTAAAGGGCAGTTCTCCAGATTACATCAACTTCTGCTAGAAGGCAATGCTAGTCTTCATCCAAGACAAGAGGAAACTCTGCCTCCCTTTTTTCTTGTTCTCTTACCTGAAGGAATGTATCAGGAAGTCGAGAACTACTGCCTCCATCAAGTCCGCAATCAAGTATATCCCCTTTGGGAGATTGCTGTCTGATCTCTTCATTGAGAATGACCTTATTCAAGATCTGGTCAATGCTGGATGCGTAGAGGATTTGACCACCATTGTCAGTGATGTCTTCACTGCAAATTCTCTGAAGAAGATGGGTCTAGTCAAAAAGAAGATTGCTCCTGCCCATGAAGACACATCTTCTGAAATCAGACAAAGAAGAGTCCCTCTGTACGACTTTCCCTTGTGGACCCAGGCAGACAACTCTGAAGCAATCAGGTGTTTCGTTGATGATCTGAGGAGTCAAGGCTTTGAAATTGATGTTGATGAATTCTTCAGAATGCTGCATCCTGCACCAGAGTTTGATCCTCCTCTCACGAAAAAGGTTCAGAGGAAGATGATCTTAGAAGAATCCTCTGAGGAATCTGATGGTTCTCAGAAGAAGAAGAAGAAGGCTGACCAGCCTAAGAGGAAACATGATGAAACCATCCAGCCTGATGCTGGTGGTGATGGTAATGTTGATGTTGGTCCTTCTCCTCCCAAGAAGAAGAAGAAACAAGTAAGACTTGTGGTGAGGCCTACAAGTGTGGAACCTGCTGCTCAAGTGATCAGAAGAATTGAGACTCCTGTCAGAGTGACTCGATCTTCAATGCGTGCATCAAGTAAGTCTGCTATTGCTTCTGATTCTGATTTAGATACATTTGATGCACTCCCTATTTCTGCCCTACTGAAACATTCCTCCAACCCACTCACTCCTATCCCAGAGTCTCAACCAGCCACACAAACCACCTCTCCACCCAATTCACCAAGGTCTTCATTTTTCCAACCTTCTCCAAATGAAGCACCTCTTTGGAATATGCTTCAGAACCAACCCACCGGAGCCTCTGCTCCAACCTCACCTATTACCATTCAGTATAACCCATTAACCTCTGAACCCATCATTCCTGAACAACCAGAACCAAACCAACCAGAACATGAACCCAGAACTTCTGATCACTCTGTCCCCAGAGCATCAGAACATCTGGTTGCCAGAACCACTGATACAGATTCATCAAGTGTCTTTACACCTGTATCATTCCCCATAAATGTTGCTGACTCTTCCCCTTCCAACAACTCTGAATCCATTAGAAAATTCATGGAAGTCAGAAAAGAAAAGGTGTCTTCCCTAGAAGAGTATTATCTCACTTGTCCAAGCCCTAGGAGATATCCTGGCCCTAGACCTGAACGTCTAGTAGACCCAGATGAACCTATCTTGGCCAATCCTTTACATGAGGCAGACCCTTTGGCTCAACAAGTTCAACCTGCCCCTGACCAACAAGAGCCAGTTCAACCAGACCCAAAACAATCTGTGTCTAACCACTCTTCAGTTAGATCACCCAATCCTCTGGTTGAAACTTCTGAACCACACCTTGGAGCCTCTGAACCTCATGACCAAACCTGTGACATTGGCTCTCCCCAAGGTGTCTCTGAAGCTCATAGCAGCAATCACCCAACCTCTCCAGACCAATACCTCTCCATAGTTCCCTACACTCACCTCAGACCCACCTCTCTCTCTGAGTGCATCAATGTGTTTAATCAAGAAGCTTCTTTGATGCTACGCAACGTGCAAGGTCACACTGACCTAAGTGAGAATCCTGACTCTGTTGCTGAGGAATGGGATACTCTGAGTACTTGGTTAGTTGCTCAGGTCCCTGCTATGATGAGTCATCTCATTGCTGAAAGAGATCAGAGGATAGCTGCTGCTAAGCAGAGGTTTGCCAGAAGAGTGGCTCTTCATGAACAAGAACAAAGACACAAGCTCCTCGCAGCTGCTGAAGAAGCTAGAAGAAAGCAAGAGGAAGCTAAAGAAGCTGCACGTCAAGCCGCAGCTCAAGCTGAACAAGCCAGATTAGAAGCAGAGAAACTTGAAGCTGAAGCTGAAGCCCGTAGACTGGCACCAGTGGTCTTTACTCCTGCTGCTTCTGCTTCCATTCCAGCTCCTCAAGCTGCTCAGACTGTTCCTTCTAGTTCTACTCAGTCCAGCTCGTCCAGACTCGACACCATGGAACAACGTCTTGATACTCATGAGTCTATGCTGATTGAAATGAAGCAAATGATGATGGAACTTCTGCGTCGCACTGATAAACCTTAGCTTTAGGATCTCTCCGTTTTTCTTGCTTTACTCAGTTTTATTTTTTTTTAAACTCTGGTTATTTATTTCCCTTAGCTTCTCTAGTTATTTTTCTTGCTTTGTTAGTTCTGTTTATCTTTGCATATATATATATATATATATATATATATATATATTTGTCACACTGTGTTTCCAAAATCTTTTTTATTCATAATCACTTTGCTTTTACATCATACATTTTCTTTTTCCTAAAGTCTAGAATGGAGGATCCTTCCTCATTCTCCTGCACTCCTGGCGCTGCTCTGACCTTTTCTTCTCCAGACGATCCAGTGAATACTGGATGTTGTTGAGATTGACGATCTGCTCCTCCCTCTCCAGAATTTCTTCTGAAGTCTTGAGCTTCTTTTCTATGACTTCTTTCTCTTCCAGCAGCTTCAGTTCAAGCTGGCTGAGTTCCTGTACTTCCTCCACGAAGGCAAGGAATTCTTCTAAGTCTTACCTCAACTCTGGACGCAGGTCTTCTTCCGGCAGTGTGTTTGTACCCTCTGGATGCCTTATGTTAAGGAACAAGTCCTCCTCAAAGGCTTTCTTTCTCAGCTCTTCTAGTGCTACCCTGTATGATGCCATTTTCTTCTTTTGCTGAAATTGCTCGAGTTGTGAAGCTTACCTCTTTCTCCATCGCATTATATAGGCTTCACTCTCTCTCTGAAAGTTAATGCTCCTACAGTTTCTCGAGGTTAAGTTCTTGGTAACTGACCCTTTTCTTTACTCCCTTGGCCGGTGGTAAACGTTCTTCTTGTGCTTTAACTCTTCTCTTTGATTCGCCTAACTCTGATTCATGCATCGTTTTCATTTTATTCAAACTTAGACCTTCTCTAAGGGGGAGTACCTTGTACTTCAAGCTAAGTTTTTCACACCCCAAGCTTTTTGCTTATGACGAAAATGGGGAGTACAACCCAGTTTTTGATGTGTAAGATGTGTTAGTGTGATTTATTTTTCTTTTGGAGAATTTAAGAGTTCCACCTTTATGACCATAGATGTGTCACTGGGCAAATACAAGGAATACATTTCACTTCTTCTAAAGTGATTTTAGTTTGACTCTGATACCCAAGACTCTGATACCTTGTCCGTTGACTCTGATTACTTATGCGCTCTGATTACTCTACTTCATCTATGTCATAAGTTCTTCACTCTGAACTCTTATATTATTTAGCTCAGAATCTAGACTTTTCTAACGTTTTCATCAAGTATTAGATTCAGGGGGAGCTAAGCTCAGAATCAAGCAGTGACTTGAATTCAAAATGAGCAAGATAAACTATTCACATCAGGATAAGTCTTATTCTATATCTCTAAACTCTGAGTGAATTCAGTTTAATGTTTAAGAATTGTTCATCAAAAACCTTAGTTTTGTCATCATCAAAAAGGGGGAGATTGTAAGATCAAGTTTTGATCTAGTAGTACAACTCTACGTTTTGATGATTACAAGTTAACCTTTTGATATGAACAATTATGGTACTCTAACGTGTTTTTCTGAGTGTGCTATTTACAGGCTCTGACCTCAATTCAATCCCACACAAATCAGAAGCACTGTGTATAAAGAGTGACTCAAGCAACGCTTTCGCATTGACCATGTTCAATATGAACAGTGGAAAAGCTTCAGAAGTTCTGAAGCTACACAAACTCTGATGTGGACTCAGTCACTAGAAGCTCTGAAAATCCAGAAGTTCTGATAACCAAGAAACACTGAAGGTTCAGATGTTCTGATGGTGTAGAAGACTCTGAAGATACAGAAGCTAAATAGTGGAAACTCTGAAGTCCAGAAGCAAGAAACTCTGAAGACCATGTACTTCCATCTGAGTTCAGAATCAGAAGATACATAGGTCAGAGGATCTGTGCTTTCCCTCTGACTCTGATCAACCGGCTTCACAAGTTCCAACATGAAGCATTCCCCTGATCAGATGTCTCCTAGGTTTAAAGGTCAAGTCACTATCCAAGTACAAAAGGAACTGTACCATCCTGACGACCTACCTAACGTTCTCAGCCACAGCAGAAGCTGGAATTTCCAGAACTGCCCTCCAACGGTAGCATTTCCCATGCAACGTTCAACCGTAATCCTTGGAGTATATAAGAGGCTGAAGACTGAAAGAAGCGGCTAGAAGCATTCACACACGCGCAAGAAATATTCAAATCCTTCTAAGCTTTCTTTCATCTAAAATTCATTGTGTCTACTATTAGCTTTTTAGAAGCAAATCTCTTGTAAACATTTCTTTGATAAACAGTTTGTTTAGTTCCTTTAGGAGATCAAGGTTGATCGGATCCTAGAGAAGACTAAGAGAGTGAATCTTAGTGTGAGCTAAGTCAGTGGAATTGTTAGTCACTTGTAGGTTTCAAGTGCAGTTGTAACTCTTACCTGATTAGTGGATTGCCTTCATTCTAAGAAGGAAGAAATCACCTTAACGGGTGGACTGGAGTAGCTTGAGTGATTTATCAAGTGAACCAGGATAAAATCCTTGTGTGCTTTTCTATCTCTCATCTTTAGCACTTAGTTCTCGAAAATATTTGTTAAAATCTTTAAGGTGGAAGTTTTATCTTGAAAACGTTATTCAAACCCCCCTTTTCTACCGTTTTTCATACCTTCAGCAAGTTGTTTTCCTTTCTCAGCATTCCCTGATGATTTGCCCTTGAGTGCCTTGCAATCAATGGAGAAATGTCCCGGTTGGTTGCAATTGAAGCATAGACTTCCCTTGATCTTGCACCTACTTGCATAGTGCCTGATTTCCCCACAGTTGAAGCATAGAGGTTCCCCATCTGGACACTTGTTATTATAGTGCCCCACTTTCCTGCACCTGTAACACGTCACTGTTTTTCCCGAAGTCTTGTTTCCTGTCCCTCCGGTAGCATCATTCCCTTTCATCTTACTGTCAGACGTTCCCCCCTGGAGTGTCTTGCAGTTCACAGCTAGATGCCCCTTTCGGTTACACTTGAAGCATCTCCGTCCAATCGCAAAGCACTTGTTAGCAAAATGCCCAAACTTTTCGCAACGAAAACATGTCACACTTTGTCACCAACTGGCTTCCCTCCAGTATCAGCAGTCGTTGGTTTGTACACTCTTGAGATAAGATCTCTTCCCTCGGAACGCTGATACGGTCCCCACTGATGGTAGCTCTCCATTCCGTTGTAGCCTTGGGAACCTGACCTCATTGGTCCCCCAGCTACTGTTCGGTTCATTCCTCTTTGTTGATACATTGCCGTCGCCATCAGTCGTTGGTGATGCTCACATGCAGCCTCTTCAGCGCGTATGTAAGCGTCTTCCGCAGCCTGGTTCATCATTGCCTCGATCAGTGTAGCTATTGCCTCCGCCATCCAGTTAGGGTCCACCATCCTATATCTCATCAAACGTCCAATTAGTACTAACCATAAGGTAGCACTAGACAAACCATTCAATATGATTTAAGTAGTAACGCAAATAATTAGAGCAAAAATCGCTCTACAGACAATCAATTTTCACTCTTTGCAGAGTCACACAACCTAGCACAGAAGACCTATTCCCCAAAGACTCCCAAAAGACTCGACTAAGCTCTGATACCACAATGTAACACCCCGATTTCCGGGTGTCACTTTAGTAACACAAAAATAAACTTTACGCGAAAAACAGGTATTTTTTTTCGTTTGATTCCTTTTAATTAAAGCGTTAGAAAATAAAGACATAACCCAGCAAACTAAACTAACCGATGTACAACATATATAAACATGTACAGCCTCAGCTGCCCTCCCACGTCACGCTCACTCGCAGTGACTCCAAAGTAGTGTGCCCGTAGGCAAATATATACAGATCCAGAAGTGTGAGTGAGAAAGTTATAATTACAATCCACTAGGAGAAAGTCGGCCTCAAAATGGCCTAGGCAAAGACCCCTATGGTCCGACTGACTCACTGAGATCCCTCAGTAAGAGAACCACACAAAAAGTCGGCCTCAAAATGGCCTAGGCAAAGACCCCTATGGTCACAAAAGCAAAACGAATCAGAGCTCTACACAAAATATGACGCCTGCCTAAACCTACCCTCCTAGTACTAAGTCCACAACGAATTGAAGTTGGCAAGTTGAAGCTCAGCTCCATGCGTCGTAAAACTCCCTTCGTCAGACGTCCACGCTCGTCAGTCCGGTCCTCCATGACCCTTCCCTGGTACGTCGCCCGATGACCCACAAGATAGATCACCCAAGCGGTGGGGGCATGTCGGTCAACCAACTCAAACCTGATCCCCCCGAGGGAGAGACCATCGAAACCCAATCCGTCGTCGACGTCTGGCAGCAGGCCGACCGCCCAAACACAAACATGAAACCAAAGCCAAGGCGCTACGGTCAACTCACGGAATAAAGTAAGTATACATACAACATGTGATTGGGGAATATATAAATATACTCCTAGCATGTTATCGGCTCTAACAATAATTCAGTAATGCAAACAGCACACAATTCCAGCCAGGGTGAATGTATGCGTGAAATGCAATTCAATATGATCCGGATAGTTGTTTGGGATGGGCACCATCGAGTCAGTCCTAACACCGGCCTAGTGTTTAACCATTTCCGCTCGGGTGTCGCTTACAAACCCATGCATAGTCGGATCAGCCCCAACCATCAAAGGTTGTGCCACTCTACCCGCTATGCCGAAGATACACCCAGGTTTTCTTCGATGAAGGCGATTCCCCAACCTTCGTGAAGCATTTCCGTTCTTCACCGTTCGTGAAGCATTCCCGTTCTTTACCGAGGCCCAATCTTTCGATCGTACAAACCCCGAATGATGCATGATGCAATATGGTTAGCCAAACATCGAATCGTCCTCACAACACAAGTGTTTAGCTTAAAACCCAATTTCAAAACCCAGGAGTTTAGTGTCGGTCAATACAACACAACTCCGACAACAGGAGTACTAAAGTACTCAGTGACTTTCAATCATCACCGTGGCTCACCCCCCTATGGTTTATTCGTTAATGAAAACATTTCAAATTGGATTAGTCAAGTTATGAGTTTATTTCTCGAAGTCTAAGTTTCCTAAAGTCTTTAGTTTCCAAGATTCTATTCATTCTAAGTTTGCCAAAATCCCACCAAATGTAACCCCCGGGGAAAGTCTAAGTATATAAACGATAGCTAAGTCTCAAACCTTGAGTTTGGACTTGCCTAGGGTTGTTAATCCAACCCGAAAAATCAAAAGGAATCAATTCAGTGATTCTTCGCTCTGAAGTCGCGTCAAAACGCACAATTCAATAACATCTGAATACCATAAGTTATGGAAAACATCATAACATTAATTCATCATCATAATCAATATCAAAGTAAAGCATAAGTCGAATTTATCGACGCCTATCATGCAATCTTCGCTAATATGTAAGTTGCCCTAACCTCGAGTTGCTCCAGTCTCGTGGTCTAGGTTTCCTTCACACAATTGCTCTGAGAAACCCAAGGTTCCTTCAACTGAACCTCGGAGAAAACAAAGCAGAAATCCAAACAAAATCGATTAGCTCGATCACAATACAACTCATTAACGATAGACAAAGCATTGAAGCTTCAGAATACAACAATCGAGAACGAAAAGACAAGTTTTCGAAAACGAAAAACTCCCCCCCCCCCACACTAACATGCTCTCGGCCAAAAGAGGAAAAGAGCTCCGGCTCTTTTACTTCGATCTAGTCTAATTACAAGGTAGTTTTAGGGTAAAACTAGAGTAAAGAAACTGTCGGAAAAATTTTCGGACGATCGGATCGAATTACGGCTATTTAGGAGTGTTTTGGTCCAAAATAAAAGATCAAAAACTCAAAGTTAAAACTTCGGAAAACAAATTTGACAGCGATGTTCCTAACAATATTTGTAGCAACTAATCCTAAAGGCACGAAGTCGGATTGCGACTTTTCGACATTAAAGTTTCGAAATGTGCGCAAAAAGGGTTTTGAATCAGTTTTTCAGATCCTTGACAACTCGATCAAAATCGGCGAATATCGGCGAATGTTCTAAGCTCTTGGGCAAGTACAGAAGTTATCCCAAGCGAAAAATCAAGAAAAACGGATAGTTTTACGAAAAGCTCGAAACTTTGAGCACAGAAAGAGATATAGAAACGCAGTGGAAACAATGATCAGAGGTAAGAATCAAGCTAGTTACCTCGATACCTTGAAGTAGGGACAAACAGCTCGAAGATCGGTCAAGTTTCGGCCAAAATCTTCCTTCCTCCTTTCTCTCCTTGCTCGCAGCCTCCTTGGAAGAAAATGTGAGATATTTTGAATTTTTCAACTATTTATAGGAAGGTGAAATCGCGGGAAAATGAAAATTTCGCGATTCCGATTTTTGCAGCACGTTCAGCAGTGAATTCTAAGAGAGATTCTGGCGATAGAATTCTAGAACTCAACAAATCTCTATAATTAGGGAAAAACGATCTCTAAAACCCCAAAAGCGGTGTAAGTTAATCTGTCCCGAAAAACTACTTTTTGCTGTGAAGGTCAGACGACAAAACTTCATTCTGAAGAAAGATTGGAAACATCGAAACAAATCTGGCTACGCGGATGGAAACTTCGTTAAAAGCTCCGAATAGAAAAAGTCTTCATCCAGTGATCGAATTTAGGGTTTTGAAGCAAAGAAATTAGCGTCGTCGGACTTCCGAGAAGTGAATACTATCGTGCGTACAGTCCAGGGTTCCGAAATGAAACACTGGTCGAAGGAAAAATAAAGAGAACTTCTTATTTTCCCAAGGATTTGAAATCTCACTTAAACGTTGCTTTAAAAGCGAAATTAGCCTATTCTGGACAGTCTCGCCATAAGGCAGGTGTGCAGACGACTCGCACTAACTCCTAAAACAACTATGAAACATTTCTCAAGCAATTCCTGAACTTTCGTCTTCATTAATATTTCCCAAACATCAAACTCCTGTCACGCTTACATTGATTCTACGCGTGAGTCGGAAATTAAACTTGTTCTGTAAATCCAGGTCTTACATGTCTACCCATTTAATGTGATTTCCGAGCCTCTAGAAAATTAATTTCATGACCACCAGTTCTAAAATTACACTAGGAATTAAAATAATGACTTTTTATTATGGGCAAGCTTAAATATGTTGTTCCTGTTGTAAACAACAGTCATGCCCCCCTTTTACTGCCAATTAAAATATGCAAATGTAATAGGCTTCCATGTCATCGGGTAGCTTAGTAAGTCTTGTATTTCACATTTTGGTCCCTTTCTTCTTAAAATTTCACTTTATCCCCCAACTAATAATACTATTTTATTTTGTTTTTTTTTTTTGAATTTTGAAATATCTTATTTAATTATCACAATCATCTTTTCTCTTTCTCTCAATCTCACGACTCTCTCAAGCCAGCCATCATCACTTCACCACCACCGATTCCTCTTTTTCCTAACCCAAAACTGAGCCACCACTGTCATCTCCTCCTCTGTTTTCCGGCGAGCCTCCACTACCTGTGAATGGCTTTTGCGGCCAACTCCCTTCACTTTCGAGAAAACCAACGACACAACGATGACCCTCGCCGTGTTTAGGAGAAGACCCAATGCTCAATTCTGCTCCGGCCAAATCGCCGCCGGAGGCTTTTCCCGGCGAATCTACGACGACCTCCTTTTTTAGAAAGGAAGTCCTTTCTTGAAGATCTTTTTCCCCTCTCTTCGGATCCGCGGTCAAAACAAAGAAAGGAGGAATTTTTCCATCATGTATGCCGTCTAATAGCTCATAATGGTATCTGGAACAGAGGCAGAAATGGGCACTGTTGATTTTCATAGTTAATTGTTGATAGATTGTGTTTTGAGTTCTGATTTCGATTGGGGCCAAAAGTCATGTGAGTCGGGTTCTGCTAGGGTTTCACCACCCATAGCAGCCACTGCAGTGACGGCGCGGTTGCTAGGGTGAGGGGGTACGGCGGCTGGGCTCAAGCAAACAGGTACGACGATGGAGTAAGGCCTGGCTTATGGCGATGGCGACGAAGAAGATGCGATGACAGGGTTCAAGCACGCGGCTTTCAGAGCTCGATGATGGGAAGATGGCTAGAGACTTTCAGGCTTCAGAGAGCAGGGATGGCGTTCCGTTCACAGGTTCGTTAACAGAGTTCAGGGAAGAGCGTCTCCGGTAGGCCTTGCTCCTTGATTCTCTGTGTGTTGTTGTTTTACCTTCTGAGGATGTTCAAGATCAGGAGGATTGCGTTTTGGATGAGTGAAGGTGAAGTATAATATATTTTGTTAACGAATGGATAACAAATAAATTAAAGTTGGATAGCTTATTGGTAAGTACCTTCCTTTATTTGCGTTGTGACACGAGTTCGAATCCCGTAGTGGTACTTTTTTTTGTATTGTTATAAATAAATAATAATACTTTGGTTCAATGAGGGCAGCAGTTAGAAAAATAAAAACCTATGTTCAGGTCAGGATTCGAACACAGGACATCTAATGCAACTGTAAATTCGCATACCACTAGGCTACATAATAATATGAGGACAATTTTTGCGTTATTATATATTTTTTAGAATTAGCTACTTTTATAATACATGACAACTAAGACCTCCATAGATATAGTACGATTAAGAAAAGTGCAACCCTCGTTTAAGATCTTAATCGATATAAAGCGATGACTCTGTGTTCTATAGGGCAATCTTGTCTTAGACCTATTTCGATATATAGCAATGACTATAAGTGTCATAGAGAAACTAAAACCTCCATCGATATAGTACGATTAAGAAAAGTGAAAACCTCGATTAAGACCTCAATCGATATAAAGCGATGACTCTATCTTCTGTAGGCAAATACTAGACTAAGTCCTTAATCAATCTAATCGCGATCACTCCAAGTGCTATAGGGAAACCATCGACAAAGTCTTTTAAAGTTTAACCCTAGACTAAGTCCTTAATCAATCTAAAGCGACCACTCCAAGTGCTATTTGGAAACCCTCGAAGGAGTCTTACAAAGGTCAACCCTAGATTAAGTCCTTAATCAATCTAAAGCGATCACTCTGAGTGTTATAATGCAACCCTCGACGAAGTCTTAATCCATCTAAAGTGTTCTCTACCAAGTGTTATAGGTCAATCCTCGACTAAGTCTTTAATCGATATATTTTGATCATGAAAAGTACTCGACTAAGTCCTTAATCGATATATTTTGATCATGAAAAGTACTACAAGAAAAATCATGTTAAATATCCATTTAATATGCTTAACGGTAACTTAACACTAATATATATTAATAAGCCAAACATATCGATCAAATCTTGTTGGCCTAGTGGTAACTCTTCTCTCTCCTTCGATTCCTCCTAGCGTAATTTTTGTTTAAATTATAGCAAATGTTAAAAAATACAAAAAAAATAGCTCTAGGTTGGAATCGAAGTCAGGACATCACACACAAAGACTTATTTTAAATAAAATATTCGTGATATATAGTTTAAGTAAAGTTGAGGTGAGTAACATTATATTTCTTAAAATTTGTTACTTTTATCATATTTCAGTGTTATAATGCAAGTTTTATGGGTCAACCCTAGACCATGCCCTTTAACACTATAAAGGGACCACTACCAAGTCCTATAGGTTAACACTAGACATAGTTCTTAATCGATATAAATTTCTATAGGTCAACCATCGACAAAGTCCTTAAACCTTATTAAGCGATTATTGCTAATCACTATAGGGTGACCCTTAAAAGATTCAAAGAGATCATTACGAAGTGCTTTAGGTCAACCATCGACAAAGTCCTTAATCCTTATAAAGGGATCGTTGCTAATCACTATAGGGAAACTCTCGACTATGTACTTAAACAATATAAAGTGATCATTGCTAATCACTATAGGTGACCCTTAAACGATTCAAAGCGATCATTACAAAGTGCTTTAGGTCAACCATCGACAAAATCCTTAAACCTTATAAAGCGATCAGTGCTAATCACTATAGGTCAACCATCGACAAAGTCCTTGAATGTATTTTTCCAAATGCTGCAATAGACCTATGTTCACTCACTCCAAAAGAGATTGGTTGAAGGAATGAAGGAATTTTGCTCAAGCTAAGACACTATCCAGGTGGAAAGAGTGAATACTTATAATAGATATAATGGAATTAATTGGCATCAAAACAACATAAAATGAAAAAAAAAAAACACTGCTAGCTGGACTTGAACCTTGGACCTATAGGTTAAAAATAAGCATGCTACCAATAGGACCCAAATCCTCTAGAGCCTAAATCGCACATTTATACATTTATTATGATTTTATACACAATAAAATGAATAAAAATGATAAACAGCTATTAAAATGTTGCTTGCTGGACTAGAACCTTGGACCTATAAGTTAAAAATACATATGCTACCAATGTGACACATATTCTTTTAAGTCTAATTCACACATTTATATATATATTATGATTTTATACACAATAAAATGAATTAAAATAACAATCTAGAAATTGAAATAGGCAGATATTTATACCAAGTAAACCTGCTTGAATAAAACGCAGAAGAAGTAAAATGGCAAAAATATTGTTTGGTCACATATGCCCCAACCAAAACAAACTAAGCCCCAACCAAACCAACAAACATGAAATCAAATAAGGTTCAAAATAGCACTAGAGTCATCTGCAGCAGCTCCAAAAAGCAAAGGAAAAAAACACCCCAGCAGCCAACCAATACCAAAGCCACTCTTCCACTCTCCATTGCCCGCGAGATTTGTGCATAATCCTCAAGATTCTAACATCCCAATTCATAACCATTGTAACAAATCTTTGGCAGTCCTCTCACCCTTGAACTCAGCAATTAATATGAGGACCCGCAACCCTTTCTAGCCTCTCCATCAAGTACAGAAATCTGTCTGCAAATCTGCAATAAAAAAACACAAACCAGAATTCCTCCCAGTTGCAGCAACATATGAGCATTCAAAAACACAAATCAGATTTCCTTCCAGTTGCAGCAGCACAAATGCAATCAACACATAAACCAGAGTTCCTTCCAACTACCCACTGCCACTCTCATAATTATTGAAACAGAACACAGTAAAATTCAGAATCACATATGGCAAAATACCTTTGATTTTTTACCACCCTATGGTTTTTATATGCTTGAGATTTCTTATAGGCACAAATTGCCTGAGCAAAGTACTCTCCTATTGAAGATCCATTCTTAAAGCAATCAGTATCACATGATGTCAACCTTACTAGTGAAAAGCGACTATGATTTTATGTTTCCTAAGACACATAGGGATAGCTAAACTGTATTATCATAACACCCAATTTAATAACACATACATACTGACCACCCAATAAACAAGTTCACTTTTAAACAGTTCATTATGTTCTTTGTCCTCTTTTGGAGAATTCTGAGATTTTAAATGGATCACATAACTTGGTTGTTCCCTTCATGAATAAGGTGAATACTTCCAGAACTAAAGAGCTAGAGCAACCAGATTGAGAAAACACAGCCACAATGGCGTGAATTCCAGAACCAAAGCCATGCCAATAGCAAAAATAATGTGCTTGTTAATTCTAGGATTAATTTATTCTAAAATTTAATGAAAACCTCTAAACTTCAATGATATGCGGGGAAAAACTTAGCAGAAACTTAGTGGTGCTAGGAGCATACTGAGTTTTAAAATGTTTGTAGAATAACACTATTGATATCACCAATTCACAAGCAGAATAGTATAAACTATAATCCAACTTGTTGATATTCTTTGATCTAACAGATGATGCATTGTTATATCCGTTAAGCCTTTGAAGCTATACTTTGCTTATTTGGTTATGTGCTTCTGTTCTTGGAACGAACATTAAAGGGAGGGATAGTACCTAGAGAGTGGAAGAATGTGCTAGAGGGATGAGAGAGAGAGAGTGCTGAATTTCATGTGTTATTTTATCAAATGAGCTAAAAGTCCCTTACAGTTGGTAACTGCCTCCTATTTATAGAGCTTGGGCACTACCTATTGGGCCAATTGGGCCTCCTAAGTTGAGGCCCAACTTAAGGCCAGGCTCTCGCCCTTGGGCGGGCTGAGCCCTGGGCGTCGCCCCTCAAGGGACTCGCCCAGTCCACTAGTCCACAAGACACCGAGCTCGAAGTATGAGAGCTGAGTGTGTCTTTTAAATGCTCTTACATGCATTCTATGGTGTGCTGGAATCTAAGCTGCCAACATGGCTTGAGGGAAAAAAGAAGAAAACTACGTCGCCGACATGGCTTAAGCGAAAGGAAACAAGCATCTTTAGTCGCCTAGTCCACTGGTCTTGGCGAGCAACCCAAACCGGCAAGTCCACAGGGCGGGAACGATCGCTTTGTACTGACGATTAGTTGGAGTAGGCGAGCGTCTTTCGTCGGCGGGCTAGGTGGCAGGCGTTAATCGTGTACTGATCATCCAAGTGTTGGCTGGCGATGCCCTTGGCAGGCGGCTAAACTTCATTGGCGACATGGCTTGTTAGGCGAGGGCGTTCAGTCTTCATGGTGGCGAGGCGTTTGGCGCTTTCCCTTATTTCAAAAAACCTTTCAAATCTCTAACTGCTCCATGTGATACGTCAGTTTCCCCTTTCTCCGCAACCGTCACCTCACTCCTCATAACTGTCCAATCGTGCGCAGTAACTCCCCATCACACGCGCCCCACTTCCCAAAAGCCAGAATGACTTCCAACCTTCCACACGCGTCCACCACGCATCACCCTTCCAACTCCTTTCCTTTGCCTATAAAAACCCTTTTTCCCTACAATCATCCATTTCCGAAACCTCTCTTTACTTCTCTTATCGCTTACCAAGCTCCCTCTTCCAACTTCCGCTCTGGTGCCGTCGCCTTTCACCCTTTCCGCTACCGACTCTTCACATCCTTACCCGGTGAGTCCTTGTTCCCTTATTTCTTCGTCTTATCTCTACTTTTCTTTTCCTTTTCCTCACTTAATTGTCAAAGATGGCTTCAAACCCTAACTCCCCTAATCACACCTCTTCTTCTTCTGAGAATGACCCCGACTCTACCGCAGCCGGCGGCCTCCGTCTAGAGGTCCCGGAAATTCCCCATTACGGATCGAGAACTTTCGCAACCCTGCCCCTTCCAGTCCAGATAGCACCCTCCCACGAAGCTATAGACCAACCCTCCGTTTTCCAGGATAGGAAGCTTATCGTGGAATTCGTGAGTAACCTTGGCGGTTTGTCTGACGATGATGAGATAAACGACAAACTCAGGATTTGGCCCTGCAGCGCTGAGGACCGCCCCTGGCTTCATAGGGTTGACGGCGATGTGAAGAGATCCCATTTTTTCTTTGTATATGAGTATATGTTTGGCGAGCTTGGAGTCAGGCTTCCTTTTTCGCCCTTCGTTCAAACCGTTCTCCGCGATATTAATGCGGCTCCTTGTGCGCCGCTGTTGGCACCGCCCCATCTCCCACCAGCTTCTTCTACCTTTACGATGTTGACTCCAAGTCCATCAAAAATAGAGGATGGATCTCTTTAAAGGCCCGAGCCGGCCGTAAGTGCTTGAACCCTCACAAGAGTAACGCAAAGTCCTCCTTCGCCCGGAGATACTTCCGCGTGGCGGTTCACCCCGCCTATCCTGAGGCCTTTATCCTTAGGGATGGGACTGCCCTTTTTCCCCTCTACTGGACGGAGAAGCCCAATGGGATTACCGACCCTTCAGAAGAATCTTTGTCTGTCAACGACAAAGCCCTTTTGAATCTCCTCACCCCGCTTCCTATTCTTGACTGCGCAACAGTCCTTGAGGGCGCTCGCCTCTCAAGGACACCCAAATACTTAGGTCATTTATAGTTTATTTTTATCATCGCCATTTCTCTTTCATTTTTTCATCATCATTTTCTTTATTACCCCTTATGTTGCTACTGACCCCTTTTTTGTTTATTTATTGTTGCAGAAGATATGAACTTCACCAACGCCGAGCTCCTGAAAGCCCGCGAGAGGAAAATGGCCTGTTTCTCTCCAAAGTTCAACGCTGAGGGCGACGGGAAAAAACGGGGCGGTGCTGAGAGCCAAGCCGAGGGCGCTCAAGCCCCCAAGAGGAGGAGATTAGTCAAAGTCTCTTCCAACCCCGGCGCCCAACCCACCGCTGCCGCCGTGTCCAAAGGCGAGAATGTTGCCGCCACTGCTACCATTGCCAGCTCCCAGTCTCCGACTGGCGGGACGAGCCAACTCCCTGCCGCCAAAGCTTCCGCCGCCACGACCACCGAATCTGCCACGGTCACGGCTCCCAATTCCGCTGCCGCTGGTACAGCCACCGTTGCCGCCGCTAAGTCCACCACTATAGGCGCCACAACCGCAGCTGCTGACCAGTCATCAACCGCTGACACAACCACCAACACTTCTCAACCCTCAGCTGTTGAGAAGCCTGCCGCCATCAACGCCACAACCGCTGCCGCGTTCTCCAATGCTTCCGCTGGGGAGAAAGAAAGAGAAAAAGAAAAAGAAACCCCCAAGTCTCCCCCTCGCCAAGTCGCACCTCCTAGCCCGCCTCCGACGAATGACGGGGTTCCCTGTCTCCCCCGCCCCGTCAAGAAGAAAGACCCCCTCTTGATGCCGCCCCTACCTTCGAAGCAGCCCGCATCGAGCAAGCTCCTGGCAACAAGGGCGGCTACTCTAGCTACTACAACATGCTTCCCAACGCCATCGAACCTTCAGAGTTCTTGCTTACCGGCCTCAACCGTGACGCCATAGAAAAAGAAGTTTCGAGCCAGGGTATTAATGAGACCAAAAAGGAGACCCTTGCTTGTCTTCTACGCGCTGGGTGCATCTTTGCCCACGCGTTTGACAATTTCAACGCCGCCGCTGCTGAAACTGAACGGTTGAAGGCTGAGAGTGCCCAGCACCAAGAAGCCGCTGCTGCTTGGAAAAAGCGCTTCGACAAACTGTTGGATCAAGCGGGAAAGGAAAAGGTTCAGGCCGACAAGTTGATTGGCACGGCGGGGATCAAGATCGGCGAGCTGGAAGACCATCTGAAGCTGATGAAGGAGGAGGCGGACGGCCTTGATGCAAGCCTCCAAGCTTGCAAAAAGCAAAAAGATCAAGTAGAGAAGGACCTGGCCGCCAAAGGCGAGACGTTGGCTGCCAAGGAGTCAGAGCTTGAAATATTGAGCGCTGAACTGGAGTCAGCGAAGAAGGCGCCGGCGGAACAGGAAGGGAAGTCTGCTGAGTCTTTGGCTTCGGCGAAGGCAGATCTGGAGGCGGTGATGCGAGCTACTGCTGAAGAGATCAAGAAGGCGGAGGAGGCTCATGGGGCAGCCCTCGCCGCGAGAGATGCTGATATTATTTCCCATCTTGCGAGAATCAAAGAGCTAGAGAACGAGCTGTCGGTGGAGAAAGCCAAAGCCGCTGAGGCGAGGGAACAAGCCGCCGATATTGCCTATGACAATCGCGAGCGCGGCTTCTACCTCGCCAAGGACCAGGCTCAACACTTGTTCCCGGATTTTGATTTTAGCGCCATGGGAATAATGAAAGAAATCACCGCTGAAGGACTTGTTGGTCCTGATGATCCTCCTTTGATTGATCAACACTTCTGGACCGCAACTGAAGAGGAGGAAGAAGAAACAGGAGAAGAAGAAAGAAATAATGAATAGTGTAACTTTAATTTTTACCTAGCCTTTACCGCCCTCTGTAATGCACTTTCCTGTTATTTCTATATATAAGTAACCTTTTCGCCATTGCTTTTATATCGCTTTTAAATACTTTGTAAATTTTGTTGAATGATTGCTTTCGCCGCGCCGTAAATCTCTTCGTCGACCCTTCGCAAATCGCCGCATTCTTATTGTTAAAAAATTTAAGAATGAATTTCATAGTTAAACGCACCGACGCACCAGAGTAATAAAATACTCAACATCCTGAGTGACCAAGCACTCGCCTTCCACCTTATTCATTCGCCGACCTTATATCTTGCGCTATTTTTCACGCGTCATGTAATTGAATTACGCCTAACGATTTCGTGCATTAATTTTAACTAGGGCTTATTGCTTGACATTTCTCCGTCAAGACTTTAAACATTTTCCACAAAGGGATAAATGGCCTCCATTCTCGAGGGCTTCGACCGGGGCTCTGCCCGCTCGGGGCTTACAATGTTTGGGTCCCAATGGTCATTTGGGGGTCCCAAGACTTTTGCCTAGTTAATGGCGCTCGTCGTATTCTGGCGAGACTTACCCAGCACATCGTTTACGGGACCGGCGATCACATCAGACTTTCCGGGGGGAGATTCCCAGGCGTCAAAGGCCATTTGTGGAATCGCCGCCACCTTCAGGGTTCCAGCAAGCCCCTTTGGGGATCAAGCTTGTCCCACCTAGTGATCGCCGTAATTCTTTACCTCGATCGGCAATTCCGATCGTGAGGGAATCCCTAGAATCTTTGGACATGAATTTCATGAATTTTCGTTTTATTGACGGAGCGCCTCGTTAAAAAACTCCTTTCGGAGAAAAAGAGCACGCTTTTGTCATGGCGATACATTGGAGAGTTTGGATATATTTTTAGAAAAATTGAAGACATCTAACTTTGGAGAATTCATTTTGTTCATCAGAAGCTCTTCCTTGGAGCTTTTCACCTTTCCAGCTTTCCCGTCCACGATCAACTATAATAATAGCGCAGGCTCAAACCGTTGAATGACCTGGGTAGTCGCCTTCCATCAAGCTCTTCCAAGTGATAGGCCCCTGTACCAAAAACTTTGACAATGCGGTAGGGACCTTCCCAGTTCGGAGTCAGCTTGTTTCCTGAGGTTCCTGATCGCCACTTGAGGACCAGATCGCCAACTTGCATATCCCGGACGCGAACCCTGCTATTGTACTTGGCGGCCACGCGCTGCTTCATCGCCGTCTCTCGAATGTAAGCCTCATCACGCGTTTCAGACAAAAGATCCAACTCCATCGCCATATTGGCTTGATTCTCGCCCTCAAAATCCGGCTGAGTCCGCCATGTGAAATTGTCAATCTCCACCGGCAACATAGCATCTACCCCATAGGTCATTCTAAAGGGAGTTTCTCTTGTAGTAGATTGCTGTGTTGTACGACCATAGTACCACTGGGAGTTCATCCAGCCAGGCTCCCTTAGCTTCCTCAAGCCATCGCCTTAATCCGTGCAGAATCACCCTGTTTGCAGCTTCTACTTGTCCGTTCGTTTGCGGATGCTCCACAGAGGCGAACCTCATCTGTATGCCCATTTCTGTAACACCCCGATTTCGGTGGCGTCACTTTAGTAACCAAAGAAATAACTTAAGCGGAAAAACGTGAATTATTTTTTTTCGATAATGTAAGTAAAGACAGAAAGAGATGAAACTCTAAAACGAAGATAACAGAACTAATATACAATATGATTACAGCCCCCACTGTAAGTTGTAAACCACGTCACGAGTAAACCTCCAGTGACGGAAAGTAAAAGAGAGTAACGCCCGTAGGCAAAAGTACAAACCAAGGTAAAAATACTGTGTCCGCAACACTAAACCTCAAAATCTGAGAACAAGTTGGCCCAGCGGCCTAAGAAAAGACCCCCTAAATCCAACCAGCTCTCTGTGATCTCCATAGGAAACCACACAAAAAGCTACCGATAGGAAACTACCCTGTCCCCAAAACTGAAGCATGACGGTCAGAGCATCGACACTACTCCTACACTAATCCCATCTCGAGTAAGTCGCTCGGTGGCCAGCGGGGTCGACCACCCCTGAACCGTAGTCCTCCTGATCAAGCTTCTTCAACCTAGTTTCCCCTGAAGGGTGAACCATCGTGAACCGGTCCGCCATACTCAACTGACAATGGCGTAGTCCGCCCAAACACACACAGAAGACGCGAGGGTCAACTCCAAAGAATTATATAAATAATAAAACCAGATATATAGGGTAATAATTATTTAGCCTCTCAGGCTTATACGTTTAGGGATAACATCCTAGGGTTGCATATATCACAATGAATATAAAGATCATAATAACAATTAGCATGCCTCAAGTAGGATAAACAGGTACCAATCACACTCAGCAACTAAGTCAGCATGTATGTTGCATGAAATGCAATGCTGGGTAACAAAATGCATTCCGGAAGAAGGATGGACACCATCGAGTCAGCCCTAACACCGGCCAAAGTGGGACCATTCCGCTCGGGCGCCTCTTACACCACACAAAAGTAGTCAGATCAGCAGTGAACCCGTAGGTCTGCCATTCCGTCTGCTACTAAGGACCACTGTAGTGTCCTAAATATGGAAATCCGGGTCTTATGACCATTTTGGAATCCACCGAGGTCCGGTAATCCGCCGTGTATTAACCTCAAAATGAGTGCATGAATGCAAGTGATTAGCCAAACAACGTCTCCGACCTCACTCGACACGTCGTCACGTGTTCTAGCTAACTTATTGTCTCTAAAAAGCCTACCCTAAGGCAAACGTCGATTCTGCGACAAAATGAATTAATCAAAAGAAGAAGAATGTACTTGGGAACTCATGGTTCCCGGCTAAACTTTAGATAGCCAATCAATAAACTGCTCATCGAGCGAAAAGGTACCGAAGTACTTGGAAACTTATAGTCTCCGGCTAAACTTTAGATAGCCAAACAATAAACTGCTCATCGAGCAAAAGAGTATCAACATACTCGAAAACTTGTAAGTTCCTCAAAACTTGGACTCGACGACACTTCTCATATCTTCAAGACTAATATTCAGGCTCTAAGCTCTTATCTAAAGTTGTTATCATTGTTCAAGGGGTTTAGAGATTGATTAATGTCTTATGAATTTTCTTTGAGAAAATAGATTTCCTTTAGTCTTATGATACTTCCTATGAGTTTCAGGGATCCCATAATCCCAATTAATTTCTGAGAAGGTCTCGATCCATTAAAATATAACAAGGTCCGAACTTCGTTCGTCCTTTCAAACTCTCTCAAAATCTCATAAAAATTCGGCATGACTTGCCCGTAATCCTCACTTTCCAGAAACATAGGCACGGGTGGAATAGCATCAATGAAACAGCTCAACCAATAGGCATAAACAGCATATTCCAACACATCCTAAGTTAACCATGTAGCACATAGCATGTGAATCATTTAGCACACAATATCATGGCATCAAGTACTCAACAAGTTCGGCCGAAGCCTCAGAAATCATTTCAGACATTTAGCAATTAGGTGCATAACACAAAAATCAAGTCGAATTTCATCGACACCTAAAGCATTATCTAGTAATTCAGAGAGTAGCCCTCACCTGTAACTCCTCCAGCGTTTTCCTCACAACCTCCTTCACGTTCCTCGCCTTGATCTCCAGGAAACTCCTCAAAAGAACCTTAAGCCAAAATCACAGAAATCAACACATTGAGTCAGAAACTCAGCAAGCAATAAGTCCTAGGGTTACACGGTACATTACAAACTCTGTGGTACGACAATCTAACACGTTAAGACAAGTTTTCGAAAAAGTCGGATTTCCTCCCCCCTTGGTATAGCTCTCGGCCACTTTCCTTAATTGGGAGGGTCGATTTTTCTTCGATCAAACTTGGTTCCTAGGTTAACATACGCCGTAACTAAGACGGTTCTAAGCTCGGAAAAATTTTCGGATCGAAAACTGATATAGGGGTAGTTTGGTCATTATTTTTAGCTCAAAATTTCAAAATTGGATTTTTGAAAAACAAATTGGATGGGGACGTCCACAACGACGTTTATGACGACAAATCCTACTAGCACTAAGCCAAGTCGATAGATTAGAGCGTAAAGGTTGCGACTTTGCCGAAAAATGGGTATTTAAGGTAGAAATTGATCCCGGCGGCATTTCGTCGACATTCGACAAAATCTAATCCGCAGAACACGCTCAGGAGCACGCAGGGAAGAAGTTTAGACACTGAAATCAAGCTATTTGGACAATTTTACAAAAAGCTCCAAACTTTGAGCTCAGAAAAACATAGAAAAAGTCGACAGATCTGACTATCAGAAGTGAGATATAGTTTACCTACCTCAAGGTCTTCGATTAGCAACGATCGGTGAAGAAAACGGGCAAAGATTCGCGAAAATCCGGATCCTCTCTTTCTCTCTAGCTGCTCACGGTTTTGGGGGAGGGAAATGGGTATTTTTGCAAAAAAATCTAATTTTCAAGCTATTTATAGGTTTTGGAAAAAACGGAAAAATGATTTTTTTGCGATTCCGATTTTTCCTGCGCGTTCCTCTGCGCGTTCTAAGATAGGTTCTGGCGACAGAATTCCAGAACTCAAAACAGGATTCTTGGAATTAAACCAAAAAATCCAAAATCGGCATAAGTCGGTGTAAGTCGGTTTATCCCGAAAAACTACTTTTTGCAGTGATCGTCGGATGAGAAAACTTCCTTCTGAAGGATTTCGCATCGAAATAATTGTTTAAGGACGGAAAAGAGAAGTTCTAACTTTTCTCTGAGGATTTTTGGAATTAGTTTCCATCGTGTCCTAAAGCGTAAATTAACTATTCACTAATACCTTTGACCTAGGATGAAGCGTATGTTAGTCGTGCTATAACTCTTATCGGTTTTTCGATAAATTCTTGGACTTTTCCTGAACCTTTTTCTTTCCCAAATTTATCTTAATCAAATAACTCTTTTATTTTATTCACTTATCCAAAACGTTAAAACTTGGGCCTTACATTACTACCCTCCAAAAAGAAAGTTTCGCCCTCGAAACTTAAGGGTCAGTAAAAAGTTCTGGATACTGTTCCTTGATCTTTTCCTTCAGCTCCCACGTCGCATCGCCGGTGTCCTTGTTCCAAATAACCTTCACTAACTCGATCTCTTTACCCCTCAACTGCTTTATCCTTGTGTCACCAATGCTGATTGGCGGTGTCTCGAAAGACAAGTTATCCTTCAACTCAATGTCATCCAGCTCGATGACGTGCGTCGGATCAGCAATATACTTCCGCAGTTGTGACACATGGAATACATCGTGAACGTTTGATAGAAAAGGCGGTAGTGCGATCTGATACGCTACCGGTCCTACACGACGAGTAATCTGATAAGGTCCAATGAACTTTGGCGTCAGCTTTCTTGACTTGATTGCTCGACCAACTCCTGTAGTCTGAGTAACTCGCAGAAACACATGATCTCCTTCTTCGAATTCCAGGGTTCTGCGCCTTTGATCTGCATAGCTCTTCTGTCTACTCTGAGAAGCCTTCATCTTCTCTCTGATCTGTTTAATCTTCTCAGTTGTCTGTTGCAGAAGTTCCGGTCCTACTAACAAATTCTCTCCATCTTGATACCAACATAAAGGTGTTCTACACTTGCGGCCATACAATGCCTCATACGGTGCCATACCTATGGTCGTATGAAAACTGTTGTTGTATGTGAACTCAATCAGTGGCAATAGGGTATCCCAACTGCCCTTGTTGTCTAACACGCAAGCTCGTAGCAAATCCTCCAATGATTGGATAGTTCTCTCAGTCTGTCCATCAGTCTGTGGGTGATAAGCAGAACTTAATCTCAGCCTCGTCCCCAAAGCCTCATGAAGAGCTTTCCACATATGTGAAGTAAGCTTCGGGTCTCGATCGGAAACAATGCTTGTTGGCACACCATGAAGTCGCACAATCTCAGCTTTATATATCTCTGATAGCTTCTCCACGTTGTGCGTAGTTCTCACAGGTATGAAATGAGCCGACTTAGTCAATCGGTCCACGATTACCCAAATCGAATCATATCCTTTTTGAGTTCTTGGCAACGCCACGACAAAATCCATCGATATGCTATCCCATTTCCATTGAGGTACATCCAAGCTCTGTAGCATACCTGAAGATTTCTGATGTTCCACCTTCGCCTTCTGACAGATTAAACATGCAGCTACATATCCTGCCACTTGTCTCTTCATCCCTGGCCACCAAAAATTCACCTTCAAGTCCTGATACATCTTTTTCCTTCCAGGGTGAATGCTCAACTTGCTTTTGTGACCTTCGTCCATAATCAACCTCCTTAAGTCAGGGTTGTTAGGTACGCACACTCTATCCTTGCATCGCAGGATATTGTCACTCCCTACCTTGAATTCCGGGTCCTTACCCTGAATTACTAAATTCTTATTTTCCGAGTAAAAATTCATCTTGTAACTGTTGGTCTCGGATTTCTTCCATCAATCCATTGGTGATCTTGATCGTCCCAAACTTCAGTTCTCCCTCAGATGCTCTCACATCTAAGCTCAAATCTCAAAATTGTTCCAGCAGTTGCAGCTCCTTAACCATCATTGATGAGATATGCATCTTCCTGCTCAATGCATCAGTAACGACATTAGCCTTTCCAGGATGGTATTGTAAGGTAAAATCGTAATCCTTGAGAAATTCCATCCAGCGTCGTTGTCTCATGTTCAACTCCTTCTGGTCAAACAAGTACTTTAAGCTCTATGTCGTCCTTCTCGACCACTCGTGTCGGTTCTATGTTGGAAATAACATTGGTTGACGCTACGTGCAATTGCACAACCTTAACCACTTGATCCTTTACTTTTGTTCGTCCAAAAATTCTGCTTAAACTCAGTACACCTCCGCCATTCCATAGTGGATGTTCAACCTGTCCTCGTGATCTTTACTCATGATTCAAAACTTAACTCGATCGCTCTATACCTCATAGACGAACTATTCCCTTGGAATCTACTAGTCCCTTAACGTCACTCCCAACTTCGTAACTATCCTCATTCGCACCACGAAATCAATCTTCTACTTATTCATCACTCAAAGTAAAACTCGACGTGAGTCTTAATACCTTGTGCATCGCTAGACCCAATCCCTTTTAACATCCATTCATCAGCAACTTATAAGCTAATCACCATCTTAATATCTTACAATCCATTATTGTCATCTCCCCTTTTTTGAGACTTCCCTTACTCGAACCATAAAACCAACCTTCACTTATTCACAACCCACTTTACAATTACCTAAAATCCTTAACACTTCCCCCAAATCCGAACTTATTCCCTAGAAGATCAAACCATAGCTGTACCTCAGGAAACTTAACTAGTCATTTTATCATCCGATCCCTCAACATTCGGAGGTTTAACTACAATCATTAATGCCAACACCACTAAATCTCTGATTCGAACATGATTTTCACCTCCCAAGGTCAATCTTAACCCTTAAATCCTCACTTAACTTAGTGAAATTCACTTGCTAACCCCAGTATGCAATATCGGAATCCATAACAAAGTTCCATTCACTCTTAGACTCTAAGAAATTTGTCCACATATAACAACCTCAAGTATTAATCTTAATACTAACTCTTTATTTCCGTAACTAGATCGTTCTCCCATCAATCCGATACTTAGTCTCTCGATCAAAACCTGACAAACCTTGAGTCCTACGCACTTAAGACAAGAATTCATAGACTTAAAACCTAAACTTTCACCACGTTTGGACCTCAAATGTCCTTTAATTCTTCAATACTTCTTAAATGAATATCCATTTCTTAAACTATAACTCCTCCCCAAAGGAAATCAATTACTTAACAAAAACTTTACTTCCCGACTCCACTAATCCTCGATCCAATCAAATTAATCTTACCAATCCATCCATCAAAGTCCATTGCCAGTTCTGATTCCGAATATCACCCCCTCAATATTAAGTTGATCAGGCCTAATACATCGAAGGTGAAGATTTAGAAAAACCCACTGGAACAGTCGATGAGTTCCTAACATCCAGTAGTCACAGAGATCTTGATATTAAATCCTCAATGATGCCGCTACGGAACTACACACTCTCGACATCATACATATACTATCCATACGGAATCTCCCTGAGATTCATCCTTCAGCTTCTAGCTTCTTGTTAAACGCATCGGTGCAAGACTACTTTCTAGGCTTAACGTGTTATTCTGAACCTCGTGTAACTTCTATAGTTTAAACACGAGCAACGGTCAAATAAAGTATTATTAGGCGTAATAACTATAAAGTCAATGCTTAAACAATTTAAGTAAAATTGGTGCGTCGCATGTGCGACGAGAGTAATGGAGCGTATTATACTAGAATGAGAAGGAATAGTTAGAAGGTTACCATCGTTTGTGCGCTCTCCTCTGACTAGTCCGTCAGCTCCCTCGCCGCACGAGACATAGACTCCTCCCCGTGCAGCAGGATGTCTTCCTCTTACCGTAGGCACAGATGGCTCAACCCTGGTTACATTGCAATCCTTGGCTTGATGCCCCGGGCGATTGCAGTTGAAACATAGAGGTCTCCCGTCTGGACACTTGTTAGAGTGGTGCCCCACCTTCTTGCACCTGTAACACGTTACTTGCTTCCTCGCCCCTTTAGATTTGGCAGGAAGTTTACCCTTCATCTTGTTGTCAGACGGTCCCGCTTGGAACGTCCTACAGTTCACGGCCAAGTGCCCTATCTGGTTGCAATTAAAACATCGAGGCCCTTGGTCCAGACATGCATTAGCATAGTGTCCATTCTTTCCACACCTGAAACATGTCACCTCAGGATGTGCCGATTGGCTTCCTGCCCCTGGAGTGGCAGTAGTCGAAGGCTTAAAAGAGCTTGGGGTAAAACCCCTCTCCTTCGGATGCTGATACGGCCCCAACTGACGGTACTCCTGAGAACCTGACCTCACTGGTCCTCCAGTTCCAGCTCGGTCCAACCTACTTTGCTGGTACTGGGACGCCTCGATTAGCGGTTGAGGTTGCTCACGTGCCGCCTCCTCAGCGCGTCTGTAAGCATCCTCAGTAGCCTGATTCATCATTGCCTCAATCATGGTAGCTATTGCCTTCGCCATACGGTCAGGGCTTACCATCCTATGCTTAGTCAAACAAACAGTTAGTACTCATCATCGGATAGCATCTAACATACTATACAATATGATTAAGCAATAACTACAATCAATTCTAAGCGACAAATCGCTTGGCAGACAATCAATTTTTACTCTTTGCAGAGTCACACAACCTAGCACAGAAGACCTATTCCCCAAAGACTCCCGAAAGACTCGACAAGCTCTGATACCACAATGTAACACCCCGATTTCGGTGGCGTCACTTTAGTAACCAAAGAAATAACTTAAGCGGAAAAACGTGAATTATTTTTTTTCGATAATGTAAGTAAAGACAGAAAGAGATGAAACTCTAAAACGAAGATAACAGAACTAGTATACAATATGATTACAGCCCTCACTGTAAGTTGTAAACCACGTCACGAGTAAACCTCCAGTGACGGAAAGTAAAAGAGAGTAACGCCCGTAGGCAAAAGTACAAACCAAGGTAAAAATACTGTGTCCGCAACACTAAACCTCAAAATCTGAGAACAAGTTGGCCCAGCGGCCTAAGAAAAGACCCCCTAAATCCAACCAGCTCTCTGTGATCTCCATAGGAAACCACACAAAAAGCTACCGGTAGGAAACTACCCTGTCCCCAAAACTGAAGCATGACGGTCAGAGCATCGACACTACTCCTACACTAATCCCATCTCGAGTAAGTCGCTCGGTGGCCAGCGGGGTCGACCACCCCTGAACCGTAGTCCTCCTGATCAAGCTTCTTCAACCTAGTTTCCCCTGAAGGGTGAACCATCGTGAACCGGTCCGCCATACTCAACTGACAATGGCGTAGTCCGCCCAAACACACACAGAAGACGCGAGGGTCAACTCCAAAGAATTATATAAATAATAAAACCAGATATATAGGGTAATAATTATTTAGCCTCTCAGGCTTATACGTTTAGGGATAACATCCTAGGGTTGCATATATCACAATGAATATAAAGATCATAATAACAATTAGCATGCCTCAAGTAGGATAAACAGGTACCAATCACACTCAGCAACTAAGTCAGCATGTATGTTGCATGAAATGCAATGCTGGGTAACAAAATGCATTCCGGAAGAAGGATGGACACCATCGAGTCAGCCCTAACACCGGCCAAAGTGGGACCATTCCGCTCGGGCGCCTCTTACACCACACAAAAGTAGTCAGATCAGCAGTGAACCCGTAGGTCTGCCATTCCGTCTGCTACTAAGGACCACCGTAGTGTCCTAAATATGGAAATCCGGGTCTTATGACCATTTTGGAATCCACCGAGGTCCGGTAATCCGCCGTGTATTAACCTCAAAATGAGTGCATGAATGCAAGTGATTAGCCAAACAACGTCTCCGACCTCACTCGACACGTCGTCACGTGTTCTAGCTAACTTATTGTCTCTAAAAAGCCTACCCTAAGGCAAACGTCGATTCTGCGACAAAATGAATTAATCAAAAGAAGAAGAATGTACTTGGGAACTCATGGTTCCCGGCTAAACTTTAGATAGCCAATCAATAAACTGCTCATCGAGCGAAAAGGTACCGAAGTACTTGGAAACTTATAGTCTCCGGCTAAACTTTAGATAGCCAAACAATAAACTGCTCATCGAGCAAAAGAGTATCAACATACTCGAAAACTTGTAAGTTCCTCAAAACTTGGACTCGACGACACTTCTCATATCTTCAAGACTAATATTCAGGCTCTAAGCTCTTATCTAAAGTTGTTATCATTGTTCAAGGGGTTTAGAGATTGATTAATGTCTTATGAATTTTCTTTGAGAAAATAGATTTCCTTTAGTCTTATGATACTTCCTATGAGTTTCAGGGATCCCATAATCCCAATTAATTTCTGAGAAGGTCTCGATCCATTAAAATATAACAAGGTCCGAACTTCGTTCGTCCTTTCAAACTCTCTCAAAATCTCATAAAAATTCGGCATGACTTGCCCGTAATCCTCACTTTCCAGAAACATAGGCACGGGTGGAATAGCATCAATGAAACAGCTCAACCAATAGGCATAAACAGCATATTCCAACACATCCTAAGTTAACCATGTAGCACATAGCATGTGAATCATTTAGCACACAATATCATGGCATCAAGTACTCAACAAGTTCGGCCGAAGCCTCAGAAATCATTTCAGACATTTAGCAATTAGGTGCATAACACATAAATCAAGTCGAATTTCATCGACACCTAAAGCATTATCTAGTAATTCAGAGAGTAGCCCTCACCTGTAACTCCTCCAGCGTTTTCCTCACAACCTCCTTCACGTTCCTCGCCTTGATCTCCAGGAAACTCCTCAAAAGAACCTTAAGCCAAAATCACAGAAATCAACACATTGAGTCAGAAACTCAGCAAGCAATAAGTCCTAGGGTTACACGGTACATTACAAACTCTGTGGTACGACAATCTAACACGTTAAGACAAGTTTTCGAAAAAGTCGGATTTCCTCCCCCCTTGGTATAGCTCTCGGCCACTTTCCTTAATTGGGAGGGTCGATTTTTCTTCGATCAAACTTGGTTCCTAGGTTAACATACGCCGTAACTAAGACGGTTCTAAGCTCGGAAAAATTTTCGGATCGAAAACTGATATAGGGGTAGTTTGGTCATTATTTTTAGCTCAAAATTTCAAAATTGGATTTTTGAAAAACAAATTGGATGGGGACGTCCACAACGACGTTTATGACGACAAATCCTACTAGCACTAAGCCAAGTCGATAGATTAGAGCGTAAAGGTTGCGACTTTGCCGAAAAATGGGTATTTAAGGTAGAAATTGATCCCGGCGGCATTTCGTCGACATTCGACAAAATCTAATCCGCAGAACACGCTCAGGAGCACGCAGGGAAGAAGTTTAGACCCTGAAATCAAGCTATTTGGACAATTTTACAAAAAGCTCCAAACTTTGAGCTCAGAAAAACATAGAAAAAGTCGACAGATCTGACGATCAGAAGTGAGATATAGTTTACCTACCTCAAGGTCTTCGATTAGCAACGATCGGTGAAGAAAACGGGCAAAGATTCGCGAAAATCCGGATCCTCTCTTTCTCTCTAGCTGCTCACGGTTTTGGGGGAGGGAAATGGGTATTTTTGCAAAAAAATCTAATTTTCAAGCTATTTATAGGTTTTGGAAAAAACGGAAAAATGATTTTTTTGCGATTCCGATTTTTCCTGCGCGTTCCTCTGCGCGTTCTAAGATAGGTTCTGGCGACAGAATTCCAGAACTCAAAACAGGATTCTTGGAATTAAACCAAAAGATCCAAAATCGGCATAAGTCGGTGTAAGTCGGTTTATCCCGAAAAACTACTTTTTGCAGTGATCGTCGGATGAGAAAACTTCCTTCTGAAGAAAGATTGGGAATGACGAGAGAAATAGGAGAACGCGGGTGGAATCTTCATTTGCAGCTCCGAATAGAAAAGGTCTTCATCGTCTGTCGATCTTAGGTTTCTCGAACTATCAGGGATTCCGTTTCGGCAAACTTCCGAGAATTGGAATTTGACGTTCGTACTTTCCAGGATTTCGCATCGAAATAATTGTTTAAGGACGGAAAAGAGAAGTTCTAACTTTTCTCTGAGGATTTTTGGAATTAGTTTCCATCGTGTCCTAAAGCGTAAATTAACTATTCACTAATACCTTTGACCTAGGATGAAGCGTATGTTAGTCGTGCTATAACTCTTATCGGTTTTTCGATAAATTCTTGGACTTTTCCTGAACCTTTTTCTTTCCCAAATTTATCTTAATCAAATAACTCTTTTATTTTATTCACTTATCCAAAACGTTAAAACTTGGGCCTTACAATTTCCTTGCAAAATTCCCTTGTCTGGTTGCTTGAAAACTGGGTCCCGTTATCGGATATGATCGCCCTTGGGATCCCGAACCTGCAAACAATGCGCTTCCAGTAAAAGTTAACTATTTTGCTGAGGTTATTTTAGCTAGGGGCTCAGCTTCAATCCATTTTGTAAAGTAGTCCACCGCCACTAATATAAACTTCATCTGCGACCTGGCGGTCGGAAATGGTCCTACCAAATCCACACCCCACATGGCGAAAGACCATGGAGCGCTCATTGTTACCAGTTCCTTTGGCGGTGCCTTGGATAAATCCGCAAACACTTGACATTTTTTACATCGCTTCACAAAGTCCATACAATCCTTTCTGAGGGTGGGCCAGTAGAACCCCGCCCTTAACACCTTGCAGGCCAAAGACCTTCCCCCGATATGGCTTGCACATACTCCTTCATGCACCTCAGACATTATCGCCTCATATTTCTCTGGCGGCACACATTTTAACAGCGGCGTCGAAAAACCACGGCGATACAAATGTCCGTGAATGAGATTATAGTGGCTCGCCTCTCGCAGTTGCTCCTTCGTGCACTGCTCCACTTCCGCCGGGTCACCCGCCAAGATAGATAATATGGGTCCCATCCACGTCGCCCCTCTGTTCACACATGCTATGAGCTCGCCTTCAATGCTGGGGCACGCTAACGTTTCCTGAATCACACTTTTGTTGTTGCCATGCTTCCGTGTGCTCGCCAATTTGGCCAACGCGTCCGCTCGCTGATTTTTTGCTCGAGGAACATACTCTACCACAACTTCTTGAAAAAGTGTCATCAAATATCGCACTCGCTCAAGGTATTTGATCAGATTGGGATCCTTGACCTGGAAAGTTCCCTTCACTTGACTCTCTACCATTTGCGAGTCCGTTCTTATCAACAACCTTCCGATTTTTACTTCAAGCGCCAACTTCAATCCGGCGATGAGAGCTTCATATTCTTCCTGGTTGTTTGTTGCCTTGAACTCAAATTTTAGCGATTGCTCCAATACTAGATCTCCTGGTCCTTCCAACGTTACTCCCGCGCCACTGCCACTGCTATTGGAGGATCCATCTATAAAGAGAGTCCACTGGGTGTCCACTCTTTCAACCAGGTCTGGGGTCAACTCCACCACAAAATCAGCCAGTGACTGTGCGCCAACTGTGCCTCGCTTATCATATTGTAGCCCATATTCAGATAATTCAACCGACCAGGCGACCAATCTACCTGAAAATAAGGTCTCAACCGCCGGGCGGTGACAAGGACCGCCAGTGCCGCCTTTTCAATTTTCTGGTATCTGATCTCTGCGCCTTGGAGTGTGTGGCTAACAAAATAAACAATTCGCTGCTCGCCATCTATTTCCTGCAGTATCACAGAACTCAGAGCACTATTACTCACAGCAAAATACAAGTGCAGCGGGTGTCCCTGCATTGGTTTTGACAAGATTGGCGGTGATGACAAGAGTTCCTTGAGGCGACCAAAAGCTTCTTCACACTCCGCCGTCCACTCAAATACAGCATTTTTTCGAAGACACTTGAAAAAAGGGGAGGATCTATCACCAGACTTAGGAAGAAATCGAGATAAAACTGCTATTCGCCCTGTTAATCGTTGGACCTCTTTCACATTAGAGGGGCTTTTTATCTGCTGAATCGCCTTGCATTTATCTGGGTTTATCTCCATTCCTCTGGACGTGATCATGAAGCCTAAAAACTTGCCGTCTTGAATACCAGAAGAACATTTCTCCGGGTTGAGGCGCATATTGTGCTTCCTTATCTCGCCAAATGCTTCTTCCAGATCTTGATGATAGTCCAAGCCACGCGCTGATTTAACGATCATATCATCAACGTAAACTTCCTTATTTCTCCCAACCTGCCCAGCAAAAACCCTATCCATCAATCTTTGGTAGGTCGCCCCAGCATTCTTTAATCCAAACGGCATGGTGCGATAGCAATAATTGACTCTGGCGGTCATGAAAGCTGTTTTGTCCTCATCTGCCGGGTGCATGCGGATTTGATGATAACCAGAGTAAGCATCCATCAAGCTAAGCAGTTCGTTGCCCGAGGCACCATCAACGAGGCTATCAATGTTGGGAAGGGGATAAGAATCCTTTGGGCATGCCTTGTTTAAGTCTGTTTAATCCACGCACATTCGCCATTTTCCATTCGCCTTCTTCACCATCACGACGTTCGCCAACCACGTCGGATATTTCACCTCCCTGATGAATTCCGCCGCCAGCAACTTGTTTACTTCCTACTGAGCCGCTTTTCCCTTGTCTCCGCCCAAGCGCCGCCTGAGTTGTGAAACTGGCTTTACACTTGGATTCAATGCTAATCGATGGCAGATGAAGTTTGGATCAATTCCGGGCATATCCTTGCAGCTCCAGGCAAACAAATCTAAGTTCTCGCCTAGCAACTTTGTCAGGCGCGTCTCCTGCTCGTCCGTCAATCTGGTCCCAATCTTCAAGGTGCGATCACCAAACTTTAGCGCCTTTGTTTCCTCAATTGGCGTGGGCCTGTTCACTTGTCCCTCGCCACGTGGGTCAAGATTTTCATCCGGAGTTTCAATTTCATAACATCTTTGTCCAACCAACGCACTCTTCTTGCCATACAGGTTGAGGCAATTGTTATAACATTCCCTCGCCATCTTCTAGTCGACCTTCAGCTTACCAACCTGGCCATTTCTTAGTGGATACTTGACCGCCAAGTGGGCTGTCGAAATTACAGCACAGAGGTGATTCAATGTATTTCTCCCAATGATGACGTTATAAGATGCCACCACCTGGAGGACCAGATACCTTACTTTCAAAACCCTTGCACACTCGTCTTCCCCAAATATTGTGTCCAGATCAATGAATCCTCGCACCATTACTTGCTCTCCTGCAAAACCCACCAAGGTTCCCGAATATGGAGTCAGATCATCGTCAGTCAGTCCCAACTTGTCAAATGCGTCGCCATAGATAAGGTCAGCTGAACTTCCCTGATCCAAGAGTACCCTTCTAACATTGAAACTATTCAACCTTAATTGCACCACTATTGGGTCATCCTTGTGTGGTTTTATTCCCTCAAAGTCTGCCATCGAGATTGTGATAAGCCCCAAGTTGATGCAAGGGCTGAAATGGATCGTCTAGGATTGATCTTGGATGATGAGAACTCTGAAATGTGAGAAAGAAGAAGAAGAATTTCGTGATAGAAGGGAAATGGACAGAAAAGAGGGGAAGTTTTAGTGAAATGGAAGATGAAGACTTCACACAAAAGGTGGTGGCAAACCTTTGATAAGCCTAATTCTTGAATCACTCAAGAACTATGAGAATCACTCTCACAAATCTGAATCACTCAGAAAAAAAGAAATACTATTTCATTCATAATCTGAAAATTACAATGGGTTGAAATGCCTTTTATAGGAAAAGAAATCAGCCTAAAATAATTAAGTCTAATTTCTCTTAAGAGAATCCTATTCTGGAAGTTACACAAAATAAAAGAAAATTAAAGCTTTGTTCAGCCCCTTTATCCATGTACAATGGCTGAAGGAATCTTGTAACTCCCTTCTTGATTGTTCTTCATGGTTAGGGAACCAAGCATTCAATGCTCTTTATGCAATTAACTCTTTTGTCTTTGTAACTCATTTTCTTGTCTTGATAGCCTTCATTCTTCTTGTCTCTTGCTGAATCATATTCAGCCCTTTTATCATTCAACCATTGATGATTTATTCCACACAAGCAAAGAGTATCAAGAGAGAGATGCCCCCCCCCATTCAGCTCCATTCACCACACACACCACTTTCAAGTTATCAGAAAATTCATCCCAAAAATACATACGAAAATTGAAAAAAAAATAGAAAATTTATGATTTGCTTATTTGGACTTCAATCTTCAAGTGACCCCCTTTGGTTCTCATCATTCCCTCATTCTTCGAGAAAATTCGCCCTCGAATTTAGCTCTTGATTACCTCCGGGACCAAAGACTAATATCATGAATGCAAACCAACTTATAAAACACTCGTGTTCAATGAACTCAAAAGCTAAGAAGCTATCCCAATCCGCATGCCACACACTTTGCAAATAGCCGTATTCATCAAGATATTTAAAAAAGTATTTTCTTCTGAATGCATAATTTGAACCAGTTGTCTCTAGTTCTCCACCAAGGGTATATGCATAACCTCTTAAACTAGTGACATACTGAAAAACATGTGAAGATGCACTCAGCATGCAAGCTTTATCACCAATACTAAAACAATCATCCATGTGAGTCAGATTCACATAAACAACTTCCTGCTTCCCCTCTTGAGGATTGGTCATGAATGCTGGCTTAGTAGCTAATGGTGCACTTGGAATGAGACCAACACGATGCTCAATCCTCAATGTTGATGTAAGATCACATGATTCTTGACCCTGCAAAATAATTTCAGCACCTCTAGACAAAGAAAGATCATTAGAATTTAAATCAACTTTTTTGCAAGAGTACAATTGACCATCACTATTATTTTCACCCTCATTTTCTTCTTTCCTCAGATCTTCATTCTTTTTACTTTCATTTTCTTTTTCCCTCAATTCCTCTTTCTTCTCACTCTCTTTTTCTTTCACTCTCAATTCCTCTCTCTTTTCACTTTTTCTCTTTTCTTTTTCTCTCAATTCTTCTTTCTTTTCACTTTCTTTTTCTCTCAAGAACTCTTTCTTTTTATTGTGGAGTTCTCTAAGATAATAAGAATGTGCATAACGCTTCCTCATCATTTTTCTCATCTCCTCCCAAGTATTCACCAATGGTTCTCTATACCATTTCCTTTCTTTTTGTTCTTTATCCCACCAAAGTAAGGCATAATGACTCAATTTCATGGCTGCCATATTTACCTTTTCTTCTTCTGTGTATTTGTGGCATGAAAAGAGTTGCTCAATTTTCATCTCCCACTGAATGTAAGCTTCTGGATCATTCCTCCCTTTGAAAGGTTGTATGCTAAGATTTTCTTTCTTAATTCTTTCCTCTCTAGCATCATCATCATAACCTTTTCTCCTCATTATTTCTTCAAGCCTCTTCAATATTTTCCCATTGTGCTCCTTCAACATCTTGTCAAAAGCCTCCAAGAACAATTTGTTATTTCCCACAAGAGGAGGGCTTGTTCCTGTCATAATTTTCATAAAGAACAAACAAAAGTGAAAGCAAAAAAAGGAACCTGACCACACTTCTCACATGTTTACACTCCAATGGATGATTCCACAAACTCAAATTGGCTTTTGTGTGATGACCATCTCTTGTTTTTTTCCACTAAAAAATTCTCACAATCTCTTGAGTAAATCAAAGTTAAGACACACAAAGAATTATGCCACCAAATTTGTGTAGGGTCACACAGATTAGAATAGACAAAATTCCAGAGAAGAAAAGAATAGAAAATCCTAGAACCGGAGCTCTGAATACCAAATGATATGACCCAAGATGGAGCAAGGGCTTGATGGATCGTCTAGGATGATTTTAGGACTTGAGAAATCAGAGTTGGAAGGGAAAAACAAAGAAGAATTTCGTGCAAGGAAAAGATGGACAGAATTGGAATGGAACTTTATCGATATGGAAGTGCAGACGTCACACAAAGGTGGTGGCAAACCTTTGATAAGTCAAGGTCTTGAATCACTCAAGGGATATGAGAATCACTCTCAACAAACTGAACTAACTCAGAAAAAATAATCTTATTCATTCATTATCTGAAAATTACAATGGGTTGAAATGCCTTTTATAGGAAAAGAAATCAGCCTAAAATAATTAAGTCTAATTTCTCTTAAGAGAATCCTATTCTGGAAGTTACACAAAATAAAAGAAAATTAAAGCTTTGTTCAGCCCCTTTATCCATGTACAATGGCTGAAGGAATCTTGTAACTCCCTTCTTGATTGTTCTTCATGGTTAGGGAACCAAGCATTCAATGCTCTTTATGCAATTAACTCTTTTGTCTTTGTAACTCCTTTTCTTGTCTTGATAGCCTTCATTCTTCTTGTCTCTTGCTGAATCATATTCAGCCCTTTTATCATTCAACCATTGATGATTTATTCCACACAAGCAAAGAGTATCAAGAGAGAGATGCCCCCCCCCCCATTCAGCTCCATTCACCACACACACCACTTTCAAGTTATCAGAAAATTCATCCCAAAAATACATACGAAAATTGAAAGAAAAAATAGAAAATTTATGATTTGCTTATTTGGACTTCAATCTTCAAGTGACCCCCTTTGGTTCTCATCATTTGGCGCCCACCGTGGGGTAAACACTAACATTTGTTTGTTCTACTTGAATCTTTTCATTTGTCAAAGATGTCAGGAGAAGAGGAGGAGCAACCAGCAATGCGACTCTCGACCATCGAAATGCGGGCTCTTACACAACATCTGGAAAACTTAATGAGGTGGCAAACTGAAGAGATCCACGAAAGGCTGGATCAAATGGAGAACCGGAACAATAGTGACAGTGAAGGCGGGAGGCCACGACGAATTCATGAAAATCCTAGACCTGCTAGGATTGAAGGAGTCAAATTCCAAATTCCTCCTTTTAAGGGAAAGAGTGATCCAGAGGCATACTTGGAGTGGGAACTCAAAATAGAGCATGTCTTTGCTTGCCACAACTATGAGGAGGACCAAAAGGTGAAACTTGCAGCTGCTCACTTTTCAGACTATGCTCTTGTTTGGTGGAATAAGTTTGCAAAAGAGAGATTGAGAAATGATAAGCCCCAAGTTGATGCAAGGGCTGAAATGGATCGTCTAGGATTGATCTTGGATGATGAGAACTCTGAAATGTGAGAAAGAAGAAGAAGAATTTCGTGATAGAAGGGAAATGGACAGAAAAGAGGGGAAGTTTTAGTGAAATGGAAGATGAAGACTTCACACAAAAGGTGGTGGCAAACCTTTGATAAGCCTAATTCTTGAATCACTCAAGAACTATGAGAATCACTCTCACAAATCTGAATCACTCAGAAAAAAAAGAAATACTATTTCATTCATAATCTGAAAATTACAATGGGTTGAAATGCCTTTTATAGGAAAAGAAATCAGCCTAAAATAATTAAGTCTAATTTCTCTTAAGAGAATCCTATTCTGGAAGTTACACAAAATAAAAGAAAATTAAAGCTTTGTTCAGCCCCTTTATCCATGTACAATGGCTGAAGGAATCTTGTAACTCCCTTCTTGATTGTTCTTCATGGTTAGGGAACCAAGCATTCAATGCTCTTTATGCAATTAACTATTTTGTCTTTGTAACTCCTTTTCTTGTCTTGATAGCCTTCATTCTTCTTGTCTCTTGCTGAATCATATTCAGCCCTTTTATCATTCAACCATTGATGATTTATTCCACACAAGCAAAGAGTATCAAGAGAGAGATGCCCCCCCCCCCATTCAGCTCCATTCACCACACACACCACTTTCAAGTTATCACAAAATTCATCCCAAAAATACATACGAAAATTGAAAGAAAAAATAGAAAATTTATGATTTGCTTATTTGGACTTCAATCTTCAAGTGACCCCCTTTGGTTCTCATCAGATTGTTATGTCAGGGTGCTCGAATCCGAAAGCAACTTCTTGAACTGAATTAACTGCACGAATATGACGTTTCCGCGCCGCGTGGGTGTAGCCTCCACCGCCAAATCCTCCGGCGATGGTATTTATGGTCCCTACGGGCGGTCCTGAATGTTGGGCGAACGTATCATCAGCCCCTCTTGTGGCGATAGCCGCTGATTCTTGCTTCTTCTCGCCCTTATTGTCTGTTCGCTCCTCTTCTCGCCTATCCGCTTTGTTGCGATCGCCATTGTAGCGCCACTCCCTTTGGCGATTTCCTCAATATTGTCCAGCACCGAAACGATTGTCCTAACGTTCATCGCCGTGACGCTCGTCTCCTCTCCCATCGCGCCTAAAGTGTCCCGCCCAAATCAACTTGTCAATCTCCCGCTGCAAAGTCCAGCAGTTGTCCGTGTCATGCCCGATGGACCAATGGTATTCACACCACTTCTTGGGATTGGCGTCCCGCGGTTGATACTTTGGGGCTTCTGGCTCATCTACTAGATGTGCGTCTCTCGCCTCGCGGAGCATATCCGTTAAATTGGTATTCATCACTATGTCAGTCTCTTCCCGCTGGCGATGAGACTTAGATTGCCAAGGCCGGCGCTGTTCATAATCATCGCGCCATGGATACAACTGCTCCCTAGACGGTTTTACCACTGCCTTTCCTTTATCCTCTCTCTGCCATCCCCCTTGCCTTCGCCATACTTATCTCTTTTCGCGCGCCTGGGTGACGTGTCGCCTTTTTCCAGTTTCGCGCGTTTTCTTTTGAAAGCATCGTCCTCCTCATCAAGAATATAAGTGCTAGCGCGAGCACGCATCTCTTCCATTGAACGTGCAGGCTTGCGTGTCAACTTGTTGTTCAACCTTTCCGGTAACAAACCATTCTTGAATGCTAGAGCACAGGCTCGAGGCTCCTCATCCTCTACCTTGACCGATGCAGCGCTGTACCTGGCCATATACTTCTTCAGTGACTCTCCTTCTCGCTGGCGAATGTTGTATAAATCATTGATCGTCACCTGCTGATTCTTATTCGCCGAGAACTGTACTAGAAACTTGGATGAGAAGTCTCTGAAATTCGAAATTGATCCGCGCGGCAAAGTTGTGAACCACGCCATCGCCGTCGATTTGAAAGTCGATGGAAACATCCTGCACTTCACCGCATCTGATGCCGCAATTATCACCATCTTCGTGTTGAAATACAGAAGATGATCCTTCGGGTCAGAATCCCCGCTGTAAGAATCCAGAACCAACGTTTTCATATTATCTGGAATCGCCACATTCTCAACGTCTTCCGAGAACGGACGGAACTCAGCTACGGAATCCGCTTCTCTGCCTCCATCGTCTTGTTTCTCGCGACGGTAGAAATCCAACTGAGCTTGTAAATGCTCATTCCGCTGCTGGATGTCGCCAATGCTGCGCATCATATGGCGCCATTCCTCCTGCGTCACTACCGGTTGTCGCTCCAGAGTACGTGAATTCTCCAGTGAGCGCTCCTGGGATCCGATCTGCGAATGCGATGGAGGAGGTGGTGGTGATGGAGGAGGAGAAGGCGGCAAAGAAGTGCGTGTAGCCTGTACTCCCGCTGTTCGCACCGGAGAATCCAAGACAACTCGCTCAGGCCGCCGAGGCGGCGAGATTCACTGTCGCACTGGCGAATGATGCTGCTTCCTGCGTCGAGTCTCCATCTAAACTAGGGATGACACAAACTCGATCAGAAAACGAACGCCGGTCACAGAATCAGAATCGGAAAACTGCAGAATCGCCTAATCGTAATCAGAGATAGCCTCTTGCACTGTCAATCCACGTGAATGGGAGTAGAAAGTTTATCGGTCCCCACAGACGGCGCCAAATGTTCTTGGAATGAACATTAAAGGGAGGGATAGTACCTAGAGAGTGGAAGAATGTGCTAGAGGGATGAGAGAGAGAGAGTGCTGAATTTCATGTGTTATTTTATCAAATGAGCTAAAAGTCCCTTGCAATTGGTAACTACCTCCTATTTATAGAGCTTGGGCACTACCTATTGGGCCAATTGGGCCTCCTAAGTTGAGGCCCAACTTAAGGCCAGGCTCTCGCCCTTGGGCGGGCTGAACCCTAGGCGTCGCCCCTCTAGGGGCTCGCCCAGTCCACCTTCTTTAACCAGAATGGATAGAAACGCAGCCACAATGGCGTGAATTCCAGAACTAAAGCCATGCCCATAACAAAAATTATGTGCTTGCTAATTCTAGGATTTTTGGGACTTTGCACAAGCTCAAAAAACTAACCTTCAAAGATGATGAACGCGGTTTGGATATGATTCAAAGGCGGCAGCTACACCACGGAGGTGACGAACGAAGAAGATGAAGAACAAAGGCGATTTGGTTCGAATCACAGCGAATACGAAGAACCCGATTGTAACACGGTGATGATGAAGACTGGAGATACAATCCGATTGAAACACAGGCGGTGAAGAGGAGGCGCGACGGCGACGCGAAAGGTGCGGCGGTAATGGACAGTGGCGGTGATGAACAGGTGCGGAGGCAATTTGGTTCGAATTTGGTTCGAATCACAGCGAATACAAAGAACCTGATTGTAACACGGTGATGATGAAGACTGGAGATACAATCCGATTGAAACACAGGCGGCGAAGAGGAGGCGCGACAGCGACGCTACTGGTGCGGCGATGATGGACAGCGGCGGTGATGAACAGGAGCGGCGGTGATGGTTGAAGTGGCAAAGATGTGAAATTTTAATTTTAGGGTTCTGAAAAATTATCCCAAATTTAGATTTTTCAGATTTACTATTTTTTGGCTAATTAAATTAATAATTGATTAAAATAAAATTATATACTATTATATTAATTCATATAGTTGGGGGACCAAACTTTGAGTTTTATTAAGTTGAGATGACATGGCACCCACTTACCGCATGGCTTGCACTGATTGGATAAAACACAAACAACATTCCTGCCCCCCTCAAAAACCATCATGTAAAAGTTTGCCCTTTATTATTTTAGTTAAAATTTTACAAATAACCTAAATTAAATTCTTATAGTAAAATGGGAAATCTCACCTGTAAATGCATGCAAATATATCCATTTAATTTGTAGAAGATTCTTTCCATGATTTTTGACAATAAGAAAGACAAGGAAAGGAGATTTTAAAAGATATATTAAAATCTTATTTTTTTTTTTGGTACATTAAAATCTTATTTCTCGTACATTGCAAATAATAATTCAAATTTACTTAACTTGAAAAGGAAAAAAAAAACAATAAAACGACATTGCTATAAAACAGTGATGATCTGTAGTCTGTTACTATTCTTCTGATTTCATCTCCTAAACCGTAGAGATTCTGCTACTAATTTCCTTAATTTCCATGCTCCCATGGAAGGAACAACCATCTTTCGCGAGCACAAAGCCATTACCACTAAGCTTCTAAACTCTGCTAATTTCATCATGTCGCCTAAAGTCATTCGTATTTCAGTGATGGATCACTACGCCACAGACTCTTCTAGCGAGGAAGAAGAAGAAGATTGTTTACCAAGAGGAAAGAAAGTGGTTAATGAGATCAGATTCTGCAAAACTTCTTCATGTTCTTCGAAAAACAACAACAACAACAACAAGAGACAACAGGATCATAATAATGTCTCAAAGTATCGCGGGGTTCGCCAAAGACCTTGGGGAAGATGGGCTGCTGAGATCCGGGATTCTATTACGCGTAAGCGGGTGTGGCTCGGGACTTATGACACTGCAGAAGAAGCTGCTATGGTGTATGACAGAGCAGCAATTAATTATAGAGGTGCTGGTGCTGTTACCAATCTCATCAAACCACCACCATCTCATCAGAAAGAAAAAAATGATGAAGTTGAATCTCTTATTTATAATAATAGTAAGGATCATGATTTGTGTTATTTATCTTCACCTACTTCTGTTATTGTAGTTATGCCTGCGGAAGAGATGGGTGTGGAAACTTTGGATAAACCTCTTCTTCCTATTGTTACTAATGACAACAATTGCATTGATTTTGATGTTCCTTTTCATCTAGAGGAGGATTTTGAATCATGTAAATGGGATTTAGATGATTACTTCAATGAACCTTGGGCTCTGTAATGAGACATGTAATTTGAATTTAGGGGTCTTTTTTGTTGGAAGAATGTCCATAACTCACATTTGAATCTCAGATTCAATTTCTCTTGTGAAATGCTTCTTCTTTTTTTTTTTTTTTTTTTTTTTTCTATCTGAGGACCTGTGAAGCACCGGTACTTTGAAATTGGCTACGCACCCGCACCGGGTACGTACCAGGTACCGGTACTCCGTGGGTACGCCATGGGTACTTTGAAATCATGTGTTTTTTTTTTTACAAGCTTTACCATGTGTTTGAATTGTTATTATATGCAAGATATATGAATATTGAGAGATTTGATATGTAATTAATAATATTATGTACCATAGATTATTTGATATTTATTTTTTTACTTCACTATATATATATTTATATATATTTTTAATATATATATTAACGTACCTATAACGTACCCGTACCTAAGATTTTCTAAAAATGTCGTACCTCGTACCCGGTACCGTACCCGTACCCGGTACCGCACCCGTACCTGTGCATCCTAGCTGAGGACATTTAGTTGATTTATTTTTTCCGTTGAATTGTATGTGTTATTATATTTTTTACAAAAGGTGTGGAGCCGAAAGTGAATACATCCAGATTATCTAGATTATCTGATAGAAACTCAGCAACATGCTAGAGACCAGCAGAGACCAACTTAGCGATTTTGAAATCTAAACCTATAAGAATATAAGAATATGAGAGTTAAACTTAAAACTATGTTGAGTTGTTCCAATTGAAGTTCACATTCTCTGTCTTTTTCTGTTCAACACTCCAGAAACCATAATTTAAATTTGAATTTCATAAAGACAGAAACGTATCTTGGAAGGATGAAATGCGAGGTAGGCTCCTTGAAGTAGCAATTGTCCTTTTGTTTTTCCAAATTCTGGAAGAGAATGTGAAGTTGTTTTTCTCGTGAAATTGCTGCAGCTTGCTTGTTGAATCTTATGATGACATAGGGAGAGTGGTATTTCAAAGTTGGGCCAACTTTCTGTTGAAACGTGGATGTGGGGGTGCATCAAGAGCAGAGAGTAGTCTCTATCTATGTCAGATGCATGTGTGGACTCCGAGGTTACAATGAAAAAGTAGCAGATGGAATTTTTAATTTTTATTTTTTAATTTCGGTTTCATTCAATTAAGAAGTCATAGATGCAACTATGCAAATACATCATTCTGGATGATGGAAGTAATCCGGAGCCTCCTCAATCCACACCAAACAACCCAAATCTAAAGCGAGTTTAGACAAAGCGTCAGCGGCGCTATTAACAGCTCTACGAACAAAACTAAATTGAAATACATCAAAATGAGAAAGCAATAAACGACACAATCTTTCACCACTGTGTCAAGATGTGAGAAGCCTTGCTCACTTCTATTCCACTGATTATGAAGAACTAAGCCGTCGGTCTCAAACCAAACACGCCGAAAATCCAGCTCCGCTGCCAACCGGAGAGCCCACCTCATGCAAGTAGCAGATGGAATTAATTTTGATTTAATTATTTTTTAATCAGTGATTATAATTTGTGATAATTGTAGTGAACGGTTTGTAAATCCTTTTGCAACTGACTTGGCGCCCTATCCATTGGTGGTAAAATTACCCAAACTTTTTCTCTTTAAAGAAAAGGTAAGCTATTAAGCTAGGATTTTAAGAATTGCAATTTGTACCTCCCATTTTTTAGCCTAACTAATTTAGTTCTTGTAGATCAATAATCCTTTTTAGTCTAATTTACAGAGTCTTTAAGAGTTGGCGGACAATGGGTATCCTTTTTAGTCTAATTTACAGCGTCTTTAAGAGTTGACGGACAATGGGTACACAAATTTCCAATTTTCTCATCTTACTAAGTAGAATTATACAAAATTTGTGCCTTGCAATGAAAGCATAGTGGACTGGGCGGGACATAAGGATCCCTTATTCCCGCCCAAATCAAGCATTTAGATGAACGAAAGCAGCCATGGCGGCGTTTGCGGAACAACATCGAATCCCGCCCTTCCTTTGGACATGCCCACACGCCAGCTGGAAGATTCCTTTAGATTTGTCTTATATGTATAGAGGCTTGGGCCCCGGTTGTCAGGCCCAAGTACAGTAAAAGTCCACATCATGATCACTCCCTCTATAAAAGGAGAGGTCAAAACCTTGTAAAAAGTACCTTTTGAACATTTAATGAGTATATTCCTTTTATGATATTTCTAGTACTTTGCTAGGGTTTACTTTCTGTTAGTCTCTTACGTCCGATCTCCCTAGTACAAAACACATAGTATGGTTTGGTTGTAAAGATATGCATGAGAGATTGTAGAGAAAAGATACTAGGAGTCATAAAATGAATAAAGGTTATCTCAAAATGTCTTAGTAGCCAAAGGCGAGAGTAGTAGAAGAACAAAATGAAATAAACTGATTGAAATTGTATTCAATCTTCTAAGTTCAATACAGTGTTCGAGTTTCTATATAAGGCTAGTGAAAAAGACGCATGAGACTCAGTTGAACACGTTCATGAGCAATGTGATAATTGATGTCCAAATGCTTCATCCTCTCGTGAAACACAGAATTTTCAGCAATTTGCAAAGCATTTTGTTTATCGCAAAGGAGATAACTTAATCCATTACAATCCAAATGGCCTGTGTAGAGTGGTTTTAATGGAAGTGATCTCAGTCAAATTATTCCGAAAGAGGATGATATTATCAACATAAGACTTCAGAGAAGAATATATTGTAAGACCCGGAAATACATAACTAAATAAATTATTTATTTTCGTTATATGAAGTGATTGAGTGTTTATATTTGTTGAGTATTTTGTTGGCTGCATTTTGTCTAAATAATATGTGTTAGCATGGATGTGGAACTTGGTGTGATAAACAACATTAGTTTGTCTGATGTGCCACGAGTTGTTGTGTGACCTTTGCGTGTTTTACGTGAAGTATTTATTGTGAAGATATGACGTGATTCTACGCGTTTCATAAACTGGGAATATCTTCTGTGATCTGGAGAATTAATCTATTTGGAGAAATAATATTAATTCGTGTGGACCAAATAATTATGGTGATTTGTTTCTGTATTTATTATTTTGTGGAAGAAAATCTTTTCAAGATTTGTTCCTGTTTTTACTACATGTACGTGTTGATGCTCAGCCCATTGAAAACCAAGGCCTGCATAACATCTATTTAAGCTGTGGTGGTGGATTGTTAGTGTGTTGCTTATGCTATTAGGGTTTATTTTGTGAGTCCATCGTGTGAGTCTTGTAATCAGCTCTAGTGTTGCCATTGTTTACTAAGGTACTGAGTTGTTTTGTTTTGTTGAGTTTCAATCTCTACATCTTTATATAGTTGTGATTCAATCACTGTGGCAGTGATTGTGATGAGAAAGTGAGAGGGGTCTCATACTTAGGGGGAGTTCTAAGTAATAAACCACTGATAGGAATATGTATAAAGGCTATGAACAGGGTTTGTTCAATTAAGACATTTGTGTACTTGATTCTCTATGATAGTGGATTATCTTTATCGGGCTGAAGCCCTCCAGACGTAGGTGACGTTGCACCGAACTGGGTTACCAATTCTCTGTGTTCTTTATTGATTTACTGTTATTACTGTGTTATTTTTACAGTTTGATCGTGGTGGCTTAATTCATGCATGTTATACAGGTTGTCCTACACGTTGTTCGGGACATTGTGTAGAACATCTGTCCTGTCCGAGGTAAACCAGAATTTCAATATTCTACTATTTATGTTATTCTCCTGACTCGAACCTTATTGCGAGTCATGAATATTATTCATATGATAATTAAGTTCAGAGATTGACTAAGGATAATTTAGTCATTTTGAGTGATAGAACGAGTCATATTCGCACCCGACTAAGGTCGAGAGTGTCCGAAAAAGGTCATATCCGCTCCTAGAGCACTGTTTAAGAGAATTTTAGAATTGAAGGAAGAAGAAGAACCTCTAGGTATTTTCCCATGACCAGTGTTTCGTTACGGAACTCTAGACTGAATGCACGTTAGGTTTTGCTTCCCGGAAGTCCGTCGAAGCTAGACTTTATCTTCTCGGGGACTTTAATTAAGACCCTAAAGGAAGAGTTTTTCTATTCGGAACTTCTAACGAAGTTTCCATCCGCATAACCTCATTTCTTTCGACGTTTGCGATCTTTTTCCACAAGGAAGTTCCTTCATCCGACGTCAACTGCAAAAAGTAGTTTTTCGGCGTATTTTGATTCATACTGCGCTTGGATCGTTTTCTTCATTTAAATGAGCCTCAAAATAAGTTTCGGCATTCTGTCACCGAATACTTACTTAAAATCAGCAGATGAAAGTACCAAAATGATCGGAGCGTAGAAATCTTTCTTTTTCCTCATTTTCCCTCTCCTATAAAAGGAGAAAATCACCAAAATCACACCATTATGCTAGTGAGGTCGTGGGTTCTAGAGAGAGAGTGGGAGATTTTCTTCGATTCTTGCTCGATTGTCCTGATTTCAGTTGCTATGGATCGGCACCGAGGTAACCTTCATCATCCTTACCTCTGTCAGGTTTTTGCATGTTTTTCTATGCTCAAAGTTTGGAGCAAAATGTCTGTGATAGCTTCGATTTTTCTTTTCAAATACCTTCCCTACTAACCCAACATGTTATATTCATGATCCGTGCGCTCGGATTTTCACCGAGTCGCCGTAGATCTGAAATCTAAGCCATAAACCCATTTCTACTCAACCTTTGCTTTTTGATTCAAAAAGTCTTGATCTTGCTTAGTGCCTTTGAGATTAATTGTTTGTAAAGGCATTGTTTATCGCTATTCAAAATATATTTCGAAAAATATCGACTTTGAGTTTTCGGGCAATTTTATTGACCAAAAAGCCCCTATTATAGTTTTAGCTTCCGTGATTGTTCTGAGTGTTTCCATACCCTATTTTTGACTATGGCCGAAACTCGTTGCAATTGTACTGTGCAAAAATAATTTTTGGGTCTGTATGGCCTGAGCTATAGCGTAGCTCTCTCAGTTGTCAAAATTTTGGCTTTGGTTTCGGGTCGTTCCAAGTTCTGTAGCTCGAGTGATGCGCGTTTTAGCGAACAGAGGTCCTGTTGTGCATTCGTGCCTAAATGGAGAACTCTGAAGCTTCGAAAGCTTCTTCCGGTTTTGTTTAGTGTTATTGTTTCTTAGCGACTAAGCAATGATACTTTGCTTAAGGTTTGAAACGAGTTGAGCTAAGGAAAGAGGCTTTGGAGCAAGCTGTGAGGTTTCACGACGAAGGAGGACACTCCAAAACTACTGAGTTCGGGAACTTGATTTTGGATCGGATCGCGATGTCGAGCTTGGATGGAGAAATCAAAGGTCCTAACTCAGTTTTAGAAGCGTCTTTGAGTCTTGCATGCTTTAATCGCACTACTTGCGCTTGAGATAAAGGTGTTTAATTTGATTGACATGTTTTGATATGTTGTATACTTGCTTATGTTGATTGTTCTGAGGCTTTTGCCAAATATATTCTGGGGATTCGGCTGATATTGGTTGTTAATGTTTTGATTGTTTCTATGTATGTGCTAAGTAGCTAACTATATGTTGTGTTGATATTTGTGCATATGCGTTATTGGATTGTACTATGTGGACCTTGTGCCGTGGTGTGGGGCCTGTGTGGCATACTATGTGGGCCTTGTGCCGTGGTGTGGGGCCTGTGTGGCGTACTGTGTGGGCCTTGTTCTGTGATGTGGGGACGGTGTGGCATACTGTGGGGCCTTCATGGCATACTGAGTGGCCTTCGGGGCGTTATTAAGTGGCAGCTCAATGGTCTTCGTACTAGGGGACTGTCCCTTCTTGCGAGACGCTTTTGATTTGACACGTCTTGGTAGTAACACATAGTTGTACTATAGGGCACTTATATATTGAATTTTTGTGATTGATTTATATTGTTGAGGTTGTGGATATTTGATTTGATGTTATATTGTTGAGGTTGTGGATATCTGATTTGATGTTACATTGTTGAGGTTTTTGTTATCTTATTTGATTCTATATTGGTGAGGTTGTTGATACCTGATTTAAATCTATGTTATTATGTTGCAGATATCTGATTTAAATCTATGTTGTTGATGTCTGATTTAATTTTATGTTGTTTTATATATGTCGTCATCTATCTTGAATTAAGTTGCTAGCTTATGTGTCATGTTATGCACTTAAATTTGAATAGCATGCTTTTCTCTTTTATACGTGGTAATTGCATGGAGTTAACCATTTCTGCTTGCTACTTGTTGTTTGAGCGCTTAACGCTATTAGGCGATGGTGAATCTTCGATGGAGTTAACCTTGTGCGAGTTGGAGATGAGGACTTGAAAAAGTGGAATGGAGTCGGGTGTAGGGCTAGAGCCTTGGGATAGAGAGCTTACCACCATTGGTTAAAGCTTGCATAATGTTTTTCGGAAGTTATATTTGAGGTTTTCGGTTAGGTTCCGGTGCTTAATTTTCCTGCGGTTCCCCGATGGGGAGATCGTAGGAAGTATGTCGGATTTATGGTGTCATTGCATAATAGATTCTTTGCTGAATCTGTTTCTACCTGTTAGGTTCTGTAGGTTGTGTTTCTTTCATCCTTACCTTCGGGTACTTGCCTTGTTCAAGGCTAGATGTAATTTGATTATAGTTGGGTGTAGGCATGACATGTTTTGGAAATACTTTGAGAAGAAAAAAATAATACTCGCTTTTATAAATCCTTTTGGAAAACATTGCATATTTATTTTAGCAGGTTACTATGGTGACTCCCGAAAGTCGGGCGTTACATATATCAACACTAAAACTTAGTGAACAAGGAAAATTTTGAAAGAGTCTCCTTATTGTTGGAAAAATAGGGAAGAAAACTGCGTTGTGGACAAACCACAGTCTTGAAAGCAAAATACAGGCAGACCTCCGGTGCAATCTAGTGTCGGGTTTGCTCTCCAAGGTTAACACAATCACATGCAAAGTACTGTGCACTCATAACCTACATATGTTGGAGTCTCTACAACAATGCTAGAAAATTAGAAAGGAGAGGAATAACTTTTCCTCTTCACACCATAGCCTCTCACTTCATCCATTTCTTATATAGAACTCGTGTCTACATTATAAAGGAGAAGAGAAACGAGAAGAGGTAGACAAAGGTTTTATATAAGAAAATGATGAAGTGAGAGGCTATAACACAATTCCACATCAGCTGGCGGAGCTCCGGCGTTGACCAAAACAGTCGGAGGACCATGTTCCGTACTAGAGCTTACTTAAGTATAAAAGGTATACAGGCTAAACCCTAGCAGAGCACAAAAAGTAAGATGATGTAACAATAAGGAAATATATTCATTAATGGTAAAAAGATCCCTAGTACAAGGTGAGGACCCCACTTTTATAGTGGGTGTAGTCCTTATCTAGAAAGTTCCTATATTTGGGCCTTACAACCAAGGCCCAAATCCCTATGCGAATAAGACAAACCCAAAAGAATCTAATAGCTGGCAAGAGAGGCCATATGTAGGACTCACAGTCCATTTTCTCCTATCATCATCGCCTGAAGTCCAATGATCTTGTATCTCGCCCTAACCCGCTGGTGTCTTGGGCGGGCATAAGGTTTCTATATGGCCCGCCCAGTACACAAGCCCCCAAGACATGAGATTCAAAATACATGAGTCGAGATGCCTTTATTCTGCCTTCTGGCTGTCTTGGGAGTTCATTATGATTGTCTGTCGTTCTGTTTTTTGGTGTTGTCTTGAGGTTTGACTGCCTGCTCGAAAGACGTTGACCACCATATTCATGGTAGTACATCTTTATATGTTGCCACATGTCACCTTTCCATCTTGTCTTTCTTCTTCAGAGTTTCAAGGATTGTGTGGCGATCTCTTGTCGCTTGTCAATCAAACATCAATCAAATCTTTACTTACCGACACACGCATCCCCATTTTCCCATAATTTTGCCATCATTAGCAACGAATCCTGTAACACCCCAATTCTAAACTGCATATGTATTGCAAATATCAGAGTGATAAAAATTTTAACACTCATGAGGCATTACATAATCACTTAAAACATTAACATAATGCTCTTGTAACAGATACATAGCACATAAACTTTGAGATGAACTCATAAATAAACTTAAATGCTTTTGTGACAGTTAATTAGTCTTTGAACTAGTTCACTTTGACAAATAGTTATGCAGCGAATCCAATGTCTTTAAAACTTAAAGAAAACATAGTATCTTGCCCACAACTTAAAACAGAAACAACTTCTCAAATAACAACTTAATTCAAATTATAACAGAAGGAAAACAAGCGTCCATTTCCCCCCCGAGTGCTACGTATCAGAGCAAGGACTCCAACTCGAAATAAAGGCTACTCCTCCTGATTACCTGCACGTTACCAACAAGGGTAACATTCAAACAGAAGGGGTGAGATATCGAGTATCATAAATATAAGAATGGCAATAAATATGCTAGATTAATGCCACACCACTTCTTTTTATATTCATATAGCTCAGTTACTATAACAGTCACAAATAACGTCATCGACTCGGATACAATTCGAACACAACAATGACTATGCATATGTATGTGGTACCAACAGGGCTTCAGCCCTCATCACTAATTGCCAATTATTGGAGGCACAAGGCGTAAGCCTTCATCACAAATCGCCAATACAGACCATCACAGAGTATGCAGATGCTATGCGACTCAAAAGGACGTATACATCTCATAATCATCACTTCAACATGAGGCTTTGCGCCTATATCACTACATCACTAACATCGCTTAAAACAACACAATTCAGCACACATGCATTTTTATCAACTATACAATTACCCTGACATCTTAGGCAATTTTGGCACCAAATCAATGAAACAACTCACTTAAGCATGCAATCATGGAAGAAGCTATCACATATGGTAAATAAATTATGGATTTCATGCTAAAGGTATTCAGCCACATGCATCATCCTCATAGCTAATACATGGCACATAAAGACATTAACTTTCATACAACATGTAAGCTAAATCTAATTATATTTCCAAAACAATCAGAATTTCCGTAATCTGGAAAAACAGCAGGAACACCAGCCACTAAAAGCGGTCTCCTGAATTCATTACTGAACCAAAAATCATGTATTTTATATGCCTAGAAAGCTAACTTAAAGTCCTACAATTTCTTAGTTGATCACATCTTCATTTGAGAACTCTAACTGGGCGAAAACAGGTCTCGAAGTGTACTGTCCAGCCCAGGAAATTTTGGACAGCAGCACAGCATCATCAAATCCGTGCATAAATCATATAGCAGTTCAGGAATTACGCTCACCGCAGAAACATATTTCAGTAGAGATAACCTACAGGATTCGTTACTTGTTCAAAAATTACAAATGACCTCAATTTGAAAAGCTAACAGAAAACTCTACCACTTTCTAGTTCATCAAAGAATTTTCTGGGCACATTAACAAGGTGAAAAATCACGTTGAAGTTCACTGACAGAGATAGCAGATACAGAGCGCAGAAAAACATGGTTTACTAAACTGAACTTACAGACCTCGTCTCTCAACCAAAAATTATGCACCATATCTAGGGATGGCAATTTTTCCCAAACCCATGGGTATCCGCCCAAACCCGATCCGATTTGACGGGCAAAATCCGAGTTGACTGGATTTGGGTTTTGGTTTGGGTTTTGCCAGTTACTGTAGCCATTTATGGATTTGGGTTTGGTAATAGTTAAATTCGTGCCCATACCCGCCCAAACCCGAACCCAAAGATACCCGAAACATAAAATTACAAAAAAACCCCTCATACATATATATATATATATATATATATATATTTATAAACTTTGTTTTTAATGTTTGATGATTAATTATACTTTTGTATGTTTGAGAAAGTAAACTCTAAATTATTGTTGTCTCACTTTGGTGATAGATGAGGATGATGAATAGTATTTGTTTTTTTTTTCTATGAATTTCACTTTTTTTTTTTATATGAAAGTAGGTTTTGGATCGGGTTGCTATTTTACATAACTAATGGGTTTGGGTTTGGGTTTCGGGTAAATCCGAAACCCAATGGATTTGGGCATGGATTTCATTTTATCGCCCATAAGTGTTTGTGTTTGGGTTTGGGTTTGGGTTTTGTGATTTGGGTTTGAGTTTGGTAATTGTAAAACCCGTACCCGATCTTACCCGTTGCCATCCCTAACCATATCATTCCAGAAAGCTCTTTCAAAGGCCTACACTTTCTCAGTTCAACGCAACATTATTCGAGCACTCTAAACAGGCTCTAAAAGGCTTCGAAAGTCACGGTTCATACTAGGAAAATGACCAGTCCGTTTTATGTTCCAAAATAAGTGATTAAAGTTGTTTCTCATCAAACAAGACACAAAACCTAACAAGCATGCTACCTAACAGTCCTTATGTGCGTGATCATAAAGAAAATCAAAAGGGAACCTCAACCCAAAACTCCTAGCATACTATGGTTCTGCCCTCACCCCGTTCAATCACACAAAAGAAAATCCCAAAATCAATGGATTTCAAATCAGATTTCCAGAACATCATTAACAGAAACAATTCTACATCTCCCATATCCCTAATATCATTCACCATAATTCCATTAGAAACTCAAAATCCCACCCTTACCTTTGGATTGAGTGCAGCTCCCCGTTCCCGATCGAATTCTCCGAAGCCGATCCGCTCTCCCTCTCTTCCTGCTATTTCACGCACAACCTTCTTCTTCTTTTTTTCTCCTTCTTTCACGCGTCCTCTTCTTTCTTATTTTTTTTTTTCTTTAGCTGCTTCCCCATCCTTATTAAACCATCTAAACCTAATTCCTCAAGGGCTAAACTAAAAATCCTAAAATCTCTCCTAGTCCTTGTCTCTATTTTTAATCCTAACTTTCACCCCCTAGCTCTCTTCCATTTCACAAAACACACCCAGCATCACAAAAAAAATATTTTATTTCATTAAAGTATTATTATATCACCTATTAAACCACCATACAATATAATCTTAATTAAATTAAAATACCAACATTATTTTAATTAAAAACGGGGTGTTACAAATCCAGTTGTCACGTGTGCGCGTTTTAAGGAGTTGCCTTGTTTGGTGTAAACCTTGGATCGTGGGATGCCTTTTCATTTTTCAAAATTTTTCCAAAACTTCTCTCACTCTCTTCACCCGACGGTTCACACTCTTTTCCACTCATTCTCTCTCTTCACCCGTCGGTTCATACTCTTTTTTCCACTCATTCTCTTCCTTCTTTTACCCTCTATAAAACCTCCTTCCCCCTTCATGCTTCATTCTTTCTTCACCGTAAAAAATTTCAAGCTCTTGCACCTTTCTTGGAAGTTCAAGTTTCCTAGTTTTCGATTCACTTGCTGCAGCCGTCAACATTGCGCGGTGTTTTTCCTTAGCCTACGTTCTTGCCACCTATTCGTACGATCATCCTTCCGGTGAGTCCTTTGCCTCTTTCTCTTATAAATTTTTTGTTTTTGGTGTCTTTTCTTTCATTCTTCCCTTTGTTCATCTTCTTTCTCCAAACTGTTCATCTTCTTGTATGAAATTTCCTAGAATCTCTTCGAATATCGTTAGCGTTTCTTTCTTAGAAGTGTCTTCCCCTTCAACGGATGGTGAAATTTATTCACCATCTATTGTTGGAATCCCTGATTCTCCCACCGTTCAAGATGATTCTGGTCTCGCCAACTCTATTGACTCCATTCTTTCTTCTAATGATTGTCTTTCATCGCCTGAGTGGCGATCCAACGTGCACTTGATTGAAGATAAGTGCATGTGGCGCTCCATCTGGGGTAGTATTGGGAGTATCAATTCCCATCGAATAACAGCCCAAGGATTTACAAAGGTGAATCCCGCCACCGCCTGCAATGATGATTTGCAATTAAACATCCTCCCTTGTGGCGACGATTGAAGGTATGAAAAACGGTAGAAAGGGGGGGTTTGAATAACGTTTTCAGAACAAAACTTCCACCTTAAAGATTTTGACAAATCTTTCGAGAACTTAAGTGCTAAAGATAAGAGATAGAAGAGCACACAAGGATTTTATCCTGGTTCACTTGATAAATCACTCAAGCTACTCCAGTCCACCCGTTAAGGTGATTTCTTCCTTCTTAGAATGAAGGCAATCCACTAATCAGGTAAGAGTTACAACTGCACTTGAAACCTACAAGTGACTAACAATTACACTGACTTAGCTCACACTAAGATTCACTCTCTTAGTCTTCTCTAGGATCCGATCAACCTTGATCTCCTAAAGGAACTAAACAAACTGTTTATCAAAGAATTGTTTACAAGAGATTTGCTTCTAAAAAGCTAATAGTAAACACAATGAATTTCAGATGAAAGAAAGCTTAGAATATTTTGAATATGTCTTGCGCGTATATGTATTACTTTTTCTAGCCGCTTCTTTCAATCTTCAGCCTCTATATATACTCCAAGGATTAGGGTTGAGCGTTGCATGGGAAATGCTACCGTTGGAGGGCAGTTCTGGAAAATCCAGCTTCTGCTGTGGCTGAGAACGTTAGGTAGGTCGTCAGGAAGGTACACTTGCTTTTGTACTTGGATAGCGACTTGACCTTTTAACCTAGGAGACTTCTGATCAGGGGAATACTTCATATTGGAACTTGTGAAGCCGGTTCATCAGAGTCAGAGGGAAAGCACAGATCCTCTGACCATTGTATCTTCTGATTCTGAACTCAGAGGGAAGAACATGGCCTTCAGAGTTTCTTGCTTCTGGACTTCAGAGTTTCCACTATTCAGCTTCTGGATCTTCAGAGTCTTCTACACCATCAGAACATCTGAACCTTCAGTGTTTCTTGGTTATCAGAACTTCTGGATCTTCAGAGCTTCTAGCGACTGAGTCCACATCAGAGTTTGTATAGCTTCAGAACTTCTGAAGCTTTTCCACTGTTCATACTGAACATGGTGAATGCGAAAGCGTTGCTTGGGTTACCCTTTATACACAGTGCTTCTGATTTGTGTGAGATTGAGTTGAGGTCAGAGCCTGTAAATAGCACACTCAGAAAAACACGTTAGAGTACCACAATTGTTCATATCAAAAGGTTAACTTGTAATCATCAAAACATAGAGTTGTACTACTAGATCAAAACTTGATCTTACAATCTCCCCCTTTTTGATGATGACAAAACTAAGATTTTTGATGAACAATTCTTAAACATTAAACTGAATTCACTCAGAGTTTAGAGATATAGAATAAGACTTATCCTGATGTGAATAGTTTATCTTGCTCATTCTGAATTCAAGTCACTGCTTGATTCTGAGCTTAGCTCCCCCTGAATCTAATACTTGATGAAAACGTTAGTAAAGTCTAGATTCTGAGCTAAAAAATATAAGAGTTCAGAGTGAACAGCTTATGACATAGATGAAAAACGAATAATCAGAGCGCATAAGTGATCAGAGTCATGGACAAGGTATCAGAGTCTTGGGTATCAGAGTCAACTTAGAATCACTTCAGAAGAAGTGAAATGTATTCCTTGTATTTGCCCAGTGACACATCTATGGTCATGAAGGTGGAACTCTTAAATTCTCCAAAAGAAAAATAAATCACACTAACACATCTTACACATCAAAAACTGGGTTTACTCCCCCTTTTTGTCATAAGCAAAAAGCTTGGGGTGTGAAAAACTTAGCTTGAAGTACAAGGTACTCCCCCTTAGAGAAGGTCTAAGTTTAAAAGAAAATGAAACCGATGTAAGAATCAGAGTTAGGCGAAAATAAATAGAAGAGTTAATGCAAGGGATGAACTCAGCCGGCTTGAACTCAAGCTGCTGGAAGAGAAAGTGAGTTTGGAAGAGAAGCTCAAGACTTCAGAAGAGATTCTGGAGAGGGATGAGCTAAAGATCAGGCTCAGCAACATCCAGCATGTACTGGATCGTCTGGAGAAGGATAGGTCAGAGCAGCGCCAGGAGTGCAGAAGAATGAGGAGAGATCCTCCATTCTAGATTATATGATGGAAAGAAATATGATGTAAACACAAAACAATTATGAATAAAACGAGTTTAGCAAACATATGTGACATAAGTATATAGTTATGCATATATAAACACAAACGAACAAAAGAGAATAAATAAATAAAAAGAAACAGAGTTTAACAAAGGAAAACAAAGGTAACGAAAAAGAAGAAAAAGAAGAGATCCTAAAACTAAGGTTTGTCAGTGCGTCGCAGAAGTTCCATCATCATTTGCTTCATCTCAAACAGCATGGATTCATGAGTGTCAAGACGTTGTTCCATGATGTCGAGTCTGGATGAGCTTGTCTGAGTAGAACTGGAAGGAACATTCTGAGCAACTTGAGGATCTGGAATGGAAGCAGAAGCAGCAGGAGTAAACACAACTGGTGCAAGTGCTTGGCATCTAAGAGCTTCAGCCTCAGCTTCAAGTCGCTCTGCCTCAAGTCTGGCTTGTTCAGCTTGAGCTGCTGCTTGACGTGCAGCTTCTTCTGCTTGTTCTTTCTTTCTCTTGGCTTCTTCAATAGCTTCAAGAAGCTTATTTCTCTGTTCTAGTTCATGAAGAGCCACCCTTCTAGCAAACCTTTGCTTTGCAGCCTCAATGCTCTGACTGCCCTCTGCATGCAGGAGCTGCATCATAATCGGAACTTGAGCCACTAGCCAAGTGCTCAGATTGTTCCACTCATCAACCACATTTTCAGCATTCTCACTGAGATCAGTCTGACCGTGCACATTGCGGAGCCTCAAGGAGGCTTCATGATAGAAGATATTGATGCACTCAGAGAGAGATGTGGGTTGAATGTGAGTATAGGGAATTATGGAGAGGTTGGGTGCAGGAGAGGCTGGGTGATTGCTGCTATGAGATTCAGAGGCACCTTGTGGAGAACCAATGTTAATCATGGGAGCATTGGGTTCAGAGGTTCCAAGGTGAGGGTCTGAAGTTTCAACCAGAGGGTGAGGTGATCTAACCGAGGATTGGTTAGACACTGATTGTTCGGGTTCAGGGTCTGGTTGAATGGGCTCTTGTTGGTCAGGGACAGGGTGAGCTTGTTGAACCAAAGGGTCTGCCTCTTGTAAGGGATTGGCCAAGATAGGTTCATCTGGGTCAACTAGACGGTCAGGTCTAGGGCCAGGATATCTCCTAGGGCTTGGACAAGTAAGGTAATATTCCTCTAAGGTAGACACCTTTTCTTTTCTAACCTCCATGAATTTTCTAATAGATTCAGAGTTATTGGAAGGAGAAGAATCAGCAACATTGGTTGGAAAGGATACAGGTGTAAAGGCGGTTGAAGAGTCTGTATCCGTGGTTCTGACAGCAGGACGTGCTGATGCTCTGGGAACAGAGTGATCAGACGTTCTTGGTTGTGGTTCTGTTTGGTTGGGCTCGGGTTGGTCATGGATGATGGGTTCAGAAGATAATGGGTCGTATGGAATGGTAATGAGAGAGGTTGGATCTTCTGACCTAGAGGGTTGGTTCTGAAGCAAATTCCAGAGAGGTGCTTCAGTAGGAGAAGGTTGAAAGAAGGAAGATCTTGGGGAATGTGGTGGAGAGGTGGTTTGTGCGGCTGGCTGGGATTCAGGAATAGGAGTGAGGGGATTTGAGGAGTGTTGAAGCAAGGCAGAAATAGGAAGTGCATCAAATAAATTCAAATCATCATCAGAAGCAAGTGCAGGCTTACTTGAATGTGCTGATGATCGAGTCACTCTGGCAGGAGGTTCAGTCCTTCTGACCACGGCAGCAGCTGGTTCCACCCGAGTAGGCTTCACCACGATTCTGACCTTCTTCTGCTTCTTCTTTGGAGGACCATCCTCACTATCACTATCATCACCATCATCAGGCTTTCTCTTTGTCTTCTTGACCAGAGGGACATCAGATTCTTCAGAGGATTCTTCCAGAACCATCTTCCTCTGAGCTTTCTTCTTGGGAGGAGAAGGAAACTCTGGAGCTGGCGGCAGTCTGCTGAAGAAATCATCAAGATCAATCTCGAATCCTTGAGCCCTGAGGTCTTCAACATAGCATCTGATGGCTTCAGGATTGTCTGCTTGAGTCCACAGTGGGTAGTCATTCAGAGGCATCCGTCTGCTTCTGATCTCAGAGGATATGTCTTCACGAGCAGGAGCAATCTTCTTCTGGACCAAACCCATCTTCTTCAGAGAGTTGGCAGTGAAGACATCGCTGACAATTGTGCTCAAGTCCTCTGTGCAACCAGCATTGATCAGGTCTTGAATGAGGCCACTCTCAATGAAGAGATCAGACAGCAGTCTCCCAAAGGGGATATACTTGATTGCTGACTTGATTGAAGCAGTAGTCCTAGACTTCCGGATACACTCCTTCAAGTAGGAGAACAGGAAGTAGGGAAGGCAGATCTTCCTCTTGTCTTGAATGAAAAACAGCATCGCCTTCTGGTTGAAGTTGATGTAATCTGGGGAACTGCCCTTCGGTCTCTGGTTTATGCAGTTGAGTAGGATCTTGTGCCAGATCCTGAGTTTGGGGTGAAGGTCCATCACCTTGTAACTCGTCTTGCCCGGTTTGAAGGTGGTGTACAGGGCCTGGTTGATTTTGTCTTTGGTGCTGGGTTTCAGCTTCGACTCAGTGAATTGGAATCGAAACCCATAAGCAGTGTCTGCACCTAGCAGATTCACGAATGACTTCTCTGTGATGATGATCTTCCTGCCAAGAATATGAGATACCACTTGAGTATCATCGCAGTCGGCGTGCTTCCAGAATTCCTTGACCAACTTCTCATACACCGGTCCTCGAAGTCGGTTGAAGTAGTTTCCCAAACCTTGAGCTTGGACTTCAGGACGAAGATCAAACCCATTTGCAGCCAGGTTGTCGAGGTCGAATCTCCATTCTGCCAGGACTTGGAGTTCCTCAGGAGAAAATACGCAGTGAACGGCACAGCCCCGTTCTGCAATTGGAACAATCTGCTCTTGAGCTTGAACTTGTTCTTGTGCCGGGTTCTCAGAGCCCCTTTGACCCGTTGCCAAACCAACTACCATGTGAGGGAACTGAGGTGCATCTGCAGTAGATCTTCTGGTTTGTCTCACCATTTTGAAGAGGTTGAAGGTTTGAGGTAGAAGATGAAGTTTGAAGGATGAAGAGAGATCGAGAGAGAAATCAAGAAAGAGGCGGTTTTGAAAAGCAGAGAGTGCGAGAGTGAAAACCGGAAGTGAACGAGAACGTGTGTGTATAGTGGGTTTTATCAAATAACCGTTGTTGATTCAAAAAGCACTTTAAGATCAACGGTTGAAAATTAAAGATAGATAGTAACAGTAAAATACACAATCACACACAGGAGATAAGCATATCTACACGCAATCATAACAGACTGTCACACGGGCACAAGGAATTATGCATCAGAAATTCTGACACACGTGTTGTTGTCTCAGCTTCAGAGTCAGTACCAGTGGGCACACACACTCTGATTGAGTTACCTTCTGGACTAGACATCTTCTGATCAAGAAGTATCATAGTCAGAGGTTCTGATCCATCTTCACTCTGGACAAAAGTCCATGTTTAGATTTTTCAGAATAAAATTAAATATATCCTCTGCTAAGGGCTTTGTAAAGATATCTGCCCATTGATGGTCAGTATCAATAAACTTCAGAAGAAGTACGCCCTTCTGTACATAATCTCTAATAAAGTGATACTTTACCTCAATGTGCTTTGCCCTTGAATGCAAGATAGGATTCTTACTCAATGAGATTGCAGCAGTGTTATCACAATAGATTGGGATATTGCTCTCAAGGATCTGATAATCCTCCAGCTGATGTTTCATCCAGAGCATCTGAGTGCTGCATATTGCTGCTGAGATATATTCTGCCTCTGCAGTTGATAGTGCAATGGTTGATTGCCTCTTGCTTGCCCATGAGACTAGATTGCTTCCCAGAAATTGACAATTTCCAGAAGTACTTTTTCTCTCTGTTCTATCTCCAGCATAATCAGCATCACAATAACCTGAAAGCTTATACTCTGATGTTTTCTTATACATCAAGCCAAGGTTAGTGGTGCCTTTCAGATACCTTAGGATCCTCTTAACAGCAGTTAAGTGGGTTTCCCTTGGATCTGATTGGAAACGAGCACATAAGTGAACACTAAATAATATGTCTGGCCTAGATGCAGTTAAGTATAGAAGTGAACCTATCATTCCACGATAGAGCTTCTGACATACTTTACCACTTTTATCTTCTTTCTCCAGAATGCATGTAGGATGCATTGGAGTCTTGGCCACTGTAGATTCCAGCATATTGAACTTCTTCAGAAGTTCTTTAGTGTACTTGCTCTGATGGATATATGTTCCTTCTGGTGTTTGATCAACTTGTATTCCCAGAAAGTACTTTAATTCTCCCATCATACTCATCTCAAGCCTGCATCATCTCAGAAAATTCTTTGCATAGAGATTGATTAGCAGAACCAAATATAATATCATCAACATAAATTTGCACAATTAAGATATCATCTTTATAAGTCTTGCAAAAAAGAGTTGTATCTACTTTACCCCTTACAAACTCATTCTCCAGAAGGAATGAGCTAAGTCTCTCATACCATGCTCTGGGAGCTTGCTTCAGACCGTAGAGTGATTTCTTCAATTTGAACACATGGTCTGGTTTCTTTTCATCTTCAAAACCTGGGGGTTGATGAACATAGACTTCCTCTGAGATATAACCATTTAGGAAGGCACTCTTTACGTCCATCTGATGTAGAACTATGTTGTGATTTACTGAGAAGGAGATCAACAGTCTGATTGCCTCCAGTCTTGCTACCGGAGCAAATGTTTCAGTGTAGTCTATTCCTTCCTGCTGGCTGTAGCCTTGAGCAACTAGCCTTGCCTTGTTTCTGACTACATCTCCTTTCTCATTTAGCTTGTTTCTGAATACCCATTTCGTTCCAATAACATGGACATTCTCAGGCTTCTTCACTAAGCTCCAAACATCGTTCTTGGAGAATTGATTTAATTCTTCTTCCATGGCCAGAATCCAATCCTTGTCCTGAAGAGCTTCATCTATGGACTTGGGTTCAATTAAGGACACCAATCCTTTCAGACTCAGCAAGGTCTCTTCAGAGGGTCTGAAGGCAGATCTGGTTCTGACTGGTTCATCTTTGTTGCCCAGAATCAATTCCTTAGGGTGAGCTGCAGTGATTCTGCTCTTCTTCAGAGTTTGTGAGTTAGAGGGACCAGCTTCTTCCTCTGGTTCATCTTCCTCTGGCTCAACTTCCTCTGGAGCTTTGCCTTTGTCAGAAACATTAATGCTTAAATCTGCAAACTTTTCAACTAGCTTTGACTGGTCAGAGTCAAGCTTATCATCAAATCTAACATGAATAGATTCTTCAATAGTCTTAGCATCAGTATTATAAAATCTAAAACCTTTAGATCTATCAGAATAACCAAGTAATAGACACTTAGAAGACTTAGCATCAAATTTATGCAATCTATCCTTAGTATTGAGAACATAACAAACACAGCCAAAAGGATGAAAATAAGAAATGTTGGGTTTTATGTTCTTCCACAATTCATAAGGAGTCTTATTCAGAATTGGTCTCACAGAGATTCTGTTCTGAATGTAACATGCTGTATTTACTGCCTCTGCCCAAAAGTGCTTAGCCATGCCAGTTTCTTGGAGCATGGTTCTAGCCATCTCCTGAAGAGTTCTGTTCTTCCTCTCAACAACACCATTTTGTTGAGGAGTTCTGGGACAAGAGAAATCATGTGCAATTCCATAGGAATCAAACAGACTCTCAAACTTGTCATTCTCAAACTCTCCACCATGGTCACTTCTGACACGCACAATCCTACAAGCCTTCTCGTTTTGCACTTGAGCAATGAAGGTAGAGAACACAGCATGAGACTCATCCTTGCGGGTTAGAAACTTTACCCATGTCCAACGGCTATAGTCATCAACGATAACCATCCCATATCTCTTGCCACCTATAGACTCAGTTTTCACTGGTCCAAACAGGTCGATATGCAGAAGTTCTAACGGCCTTGAGGTTGAGACAACATTCTTTGCCTTGAAAGGGACTTTTGTGAATTTGCCTTTCTGACATGCTTCACAAAGAGCGTCTGAAGCGAACTTCAGATTGGGTAAGCCCCTGACAAGGTTTAGCTTGCTCAGCTGAGAAATCTTTCTCATACTGGCATGCCCTAACCGTCTATGCCATACCCACTGCTCTTCATTAACAGACAGAAGGCACTTCACATTCTGAGCCTCCAACTCAGATAATCTGATCTTATAAATGTTGTTCTTCCTCTTGCTGTTAAACAGAACAGAGCCATCGATCTGACTTACAGCCCGGCAGGACTTTTGATTGAATATAACATCATAACCCTTGTCAGCTAATTGACTTATAGACAATAAGTTATGTGTTAAGCCGTCTACCAATAAAACATTATCAATGCATGGGCTACTATCTACACAAATAGTACCAGTACCAACAATTTTACCCTTTTCATTTCCTCCGAAGCCAACTTCGCCTCCAGGCTTAAGTTTCAGCTCTCGGAACATACGCTTTTCTCCCGTCATGTGACGCGAGCATCCACTGTCCAGATACCATGATTGGTGTTTCAGTGGAGCTATCAAGGATATCTGCAACATAGATAATCTTGTCCTTAGGTACCCACTTTCTGGGTCCTCTTTTGTTAGTTACCCCAGAGGTTCTGATCACCTTGGGTGTCTCAACATAATATTTTAAAGGAATATTTGCATGATATTTAGTCATAGAGAAAGATCCCTTTTTAAGAGGGTTTTTAGCAATTTTAGCAGGTACAGGATCAGGCAATATGGTACCAGAGGGAACAAAGCATTCATACAAGGATTTAGCTTTAGACACAGAAGGCTCATTTCTAATTGGTTTAGAATAGCCAATGCCATGCATTCCATTTCTGCTTACACCATAGATCATTGAAGCCATTAAGCTTCTATCCACGCTTTTAGCTAGGAATCTTTGAAAAGACTTTTCATACTTAGATTCATTTCTACAATCAGAGGCATCACAGGCAACAATTTCTTCTAACTTAGCAATCTGGTTCTTAAGCACAGAGTTAGAATTTACCAAAGCATGATTTTCATTTTTCAAATCAGAAATAATTTTCTCATGTTCAGAAGGAGTCTTGGAGACAGCAGATAAGTTCTTTTTCAACTTTTTATGCTTAGACAATAAAGAGTTATACTTATCCATGATATCAGACAAAGCATGTTTTAGTTCAGAGGTAGAGAAAGAAGCAAATACCTCATTTTCATCGTCTGAGTTAGGATCTCCTTCTGATTCTGAGTCAGAGTCAACAGCTTCCTTTGACTCTGCTTCCTTGTCTTTGACAATTGCCATGAGTCCTTGGACTTCACCATCAGAGTCAACATCCTCTGACTCTGATTCATCAAATGTCACCATCAGACTCTTCTTCGTCTTGAAGTGCTTCTTTGGCTTCTTGTCTTTCTTCAACTTTGGACAATCACTTTTGTAGTGCCCAGATTCTTTGCACTCAAAACATGTGACTTCCTTGATTGAAGACTTCTTCTGGCCTGAGGACTCATACTTTCCTTTTGACTTTCCAGAGCCTTTGAACTTGCTCTGCCTGTGCTTCCAGATGCGGTTGAGTCTCTTGGAGATTAGAGTCAGCTCATCTTCATCAGAATCTTCTGATGCTTCTTCAGATTCTTCTTCTTCAGCTTGAAGAGCCTTTGACTTCTCAACCTTAGCCTTTTCAGATTTGGATTTCAAGGCTATGGACTTTTTCCTCAGATCTTGCATCTCTGAGCGTTTCAGCTCATGGCATTTCAAAATGCTGATGAGTTCTTCTAAACTCATATTCTCAACGTCTATCGTGAGCTCTATTGAAGTCACCAAAGGCATCCAACTTTCAGGAAGACACCTGATGACCCTTATGACATGATCTTTTGTTGTGTAGCTCTTGTTGAGAGGTCGTATGCCAGCTACAAGCAATTGAAATCTGGAGAACATTTCTTCAATGGACTCATTTGGCTCCATGATGAAGGATTCATACTTTTGGATCAAAGACAATGCCTTTGATTCTTTGACTTTCTTGTTTCCTTCATGAGACATCTTCAGAGATTCAAAAATGCCTTTAGCAAACTCACGATCTGTAATCTTCTGGTACTCCTCATAGGAAATAGCACTTTGAAGAATTGCTCTTGCTTTGTGATGTTGTGAGTACAGCTTCTTTTAATCTGCAGTCATCTCTGACCTTGGGATCTTCTTGCCATCTGCATCAACTGGACGCTCATAGCCATCCACAATAATATCCCAGAGATCTGCATCGAAACCCAGAAAGAAACTTTCCAGTCTATCTTTCCAATATTCGAACCTTTGACCATCGAACATAGGAGGCTTTGCGTTGTAACCATCTCTTTGAGTTTCACTGGTGGTGGCAGCCATTGTTTTTCACACCGGCCCGGATCACTGAACACTGTTAGGTGTGGTAATCAGAACTTGCGCTCTGATACCAATTGAAGGTATGAAAAACGGTAGAAAGGGGGGGTTTGAATAACGTTTTCAGAACAAAACTTCCACCTTAAAGATTTTGACAAATCTTTCGAGAACTTAAGTGCTAAAGATAAGAGATAGAAGAGCACACAAGGATTTTATCCTGGTTCACTTGATAAATCACTCAAGCTACTCCAGTCCACCCGTTAAGGTGATTTCTTCCTTCTTAGAATGAAGGCAATCCACTAATCAGGTAAGAGTTACAACTGCACTTGAAACCTACAAGTGACTAACAATTACACTGACTTAGCTCACACTAAGATTCACTCTCTTAGTCTTCTCTAGGATCCGATCAACCTTGATCTCCTAAAGGAACTAAACAAACTGTTTATCAAAGAATTGTTTACAAGAGATTTGCTTCTAAAAAGCTAATAGTAAACACAATGAATTTCAGATGAAAGAAAGCTTAGAATATTTTGAATATGTCTTGCGCGTATATGTATTACTTCTTCTAGCCGCTTCTTTCAATCTTCAGCCTCTATATATACTCCAAGGATTAGGGTTGAGCGTTGCATGTGAAATGCTACCGTTGGAGGGCAGTTCTGGAAAATCCAGCTTCTGCTGTGGCTGAGAACGTTAGGTAGGTCGTCAGGAAGGTACACTTGCTTTTGTACTTGGATAGCGACTTGACCTTTTAACCTAGGAGACTTCTGATCAGGGGAATACTTCATATTGGAACTTGTGAAGCCGGTTCATCAGAGTCAGAGGGAAAGCACAGATCCTCTGACCATTGTATCTTCTGATTCTGAACTCAGAGGGAAGAACATGGCCTTCAGAGTTTCTTGCTTCTGGACTTCAGAGTTTCCACTATTCAGCTTCTGGATCTTCAGAGTCTTCTACACCATCAGAACATCTGAACCTTCAGTGTTTCTTGGTTATCAGAACTTCTGGATCTTCAGAGCTTCTAGCGACTGAGTCCACATCAGAGTTTGTATAGCTTCAGAACTTCTGAAGCTTTTCCACTGTTCATACTGAACATGGTGAATGCGAAAGCGTTGCTTGGGTTACCCTTTATACACAGTGCTTCTGATTTGTGTGAGATTGAGTTGAGGTCAGAGCCTGTAAATAGCACACTCAGAAAAACACGTTAGAGTACCACAATTGTTCATATCAAAAGGTTAACTTGTAATCATCAAAACATAGAGTTGTACTACTAGATCAAAACTTGATCTTACAACGATGACTTTGTGACCCTCCGAAAGGAGACGTCAAATGAGTCCCCAATTTCTTCTACGTGTATGGTTACCTCTTCACTGATCTCAACATTAAGCTTCCTTTTTCTCCTTTTATATGTCACGTTCTTTCATTTTTGAATGTGGCGCCTTGCCAACTTCTTCCCAATGCTTGGGGCTTTATTCGTTGTTTCGAAATTTTATGTGATCATCTAAGTTTCACGCCAACTTATCCTTTGTTTTTCTTTTTCTATAAGTCTGTTACCAAAAAACCTACTTCAGTTAAATGGATACCTCTCCTCGCCCGCAAAACCATGAGTTTGTTCACCCCTCTCAAAAGTCATTATAAGGTTTGGCAGAAAAAAAATTTTAATGTCATTGAGTCGCCAGAAATAAGTAATTTGTTCCGTGACTCCAATAATCGTCCAATCTTCCCATTTTACTGGACCAAAAATCCTCGCCGGAATATTTCTGTTTCCTTCGAGGCTTTAGAAAGTTCCGAGCGAGGGGTCGCCATCTACCTCCAATCATTGCCCACCTTCTCTGGTCATGATTTGATTGAGGCCTCCAAGACTGGCACCGTGGCTCAATTTTTTAGTAAGTTGATTATTTCTTTGAGTGTAGCTCTTGTATCCCGCTTGCTTTTGTATCTAACTTAATCTTTTTTGTGCAGCTAAAATGGGTAAGGGCAAAGCTGATGCCAACGCTTTGAGCATGAAGACTTATCTTGCCCAAGTTGCTGCTGAGATCGAGAACAAGAAAGCGGCAGCCGAGCTTGAAAAGAAGAGGAATCAAGACTCTCGCCTTGAGGGTAACTTTGACGCCGACAATGAGCGGGATCCCAAGCGGCAAAGAACTTATGGCGCGTCTGAGAAATCCAATGATAATAGGAATCCTCAACAGAAAAACTTGGGCCAAACTGGCCCAACCCCGAAATCCAAACCGGTTATTGAGAAAAAGAAGGGGGATGCTAATCTCCCGCCGCCTCACCAAGATCCAAAAATCGTCACTTCTGTCGATCGCCCGTCGACACCATTTGTTCATGCTGGCTCTTGTTCATCTATGGGGAGCGATCTTCCTCCGGTCCTGATATGCCTGTCTGACCCACATTTTAATGGTTTGGACTTTATGAACCGCACTTTTGATCACAGGCTTCACAAAGATATCGTTGGCCAAGGTGCCTCAAACATTGCTTCATTGGCCATCCCTCATGCTCTTTCCACTGCTAGAAATGTGGCGGGAATGGTTTAGTATGTGAAGGATATGAACTCAGCCAAACACCGCCTGGAGAAGAAGGTGAGTGAGTGGAAGACCGCCTACGAGCGGCTGAAAGTTGATTATGAGACCGCTAGAAAGCGTGATGCCCTAGCTTTGAAGAGTACCAAAGATAACTTTGCCAGGGTGTCGGAGCAGTTGGCAACCTCTGAATTGCTCCTTCAAAAGACTAAGTCTTTGAAGGAGACAATTGAGAAGAAACACATTGCTGCACGATTGAAGTGCAAAAAACTGGCGGGTAAGTACCAACGCTTAAAGGCGTCCATCCTTGGGCGCGCCTCCCATCAATTTGCTCAAGGTTTGGTCAAGGCCAAAGAGCAAATAAGTGTTGTGGAGCCGGGGTTTGACCTTTCCCGAATTGGGTTTTTGAAGGAGATTCAAGATGGCCAAGTTGTCGGTCAAGACGACATTGATCTTGACCTCCTTCCAAAATTTGACTCAGAGAGTGAATCAGAGGAAGAAGATGATGAAGATGGGAATGAAGATAATGATGAAGGGCGGGATCCTAATGTCGCTTTGAACAAGGGTCACGATCAAAGCGCTCCTTAAGTTTCTTTGTTTCCCTTGTTGTTTTGTAATTGGGCCTCGCCCTTCTCTTTATGGACTGTGTTCCATTTGTTTGCTCGTCCTCTCTTTTATTTTTTGTTTTGGTGTAATTGGGCCTCGCCCTATTTCGTTATTATGTACGGGCCTCTCCCCTCCTTTTTAATGAATTAAGTAATTTTCATTTTGATATTTTTGTCTTAATTTTATTTTTCGTTGTTTTTGTTTACTGAGTTTTAATGGCTCAAGTTTTGATCTTGAGGCTTAGGTTCATCTGACCTTAGTCGTTTTACCGACGAGGCTTGGTTTCTAGTGGCCACTAGAATTGCCAAGGCTTTGTTTACTCAGTGGCGATGCTTTCTTATTCCGAAAGACTTATACGCGGTAGCTTGTACCTTGAGGCAATTTGTAACGCCCCGATTTCTCGAGTGTCACACAGTAACCAAAACGTCATGAATTTCGTAAAGAACTTTCGTCGATTCAATTATTAACCCTTAATTAATGACAAACGTTCATTTTTACGAAACTCTTGAAACTTAACATTTTTAAAACATGGAAAATAATCGGCATCGCAAAACTTTCCAATTTGTAATTCAGGTTCCCTATAGGACGAATGTCCTGCATGATGCTGGGACAATAGGTTCGACAATTGCTTAACAGTGAAAGCAGAAACTTAAAACATAAACTACAATACAGAAGGATTGTTAACCCAGTTCAGTGAAAAACTTTCACCTACGTCTGGTGGGTTTGCACCCAAAGAAAGGAAATCCACTATCTCAAGATTCAGGAATTACAGACCCTCATGAACACCACAGTTCATAGTTCACTTCCTAATCTACCTAGTGTATTTCTACTTAGAATCTCAACCTAAGTATGAGAGCCCCTCTCACTTTCTCTCAATCATTGCCACAATGATTGGTAACAAACAATCAACAATCAGAGTTTGAAGAATCAAACACACAAAATCCTTCTTTGCTTTATAGAACCAGTGAGCAAAGAGGATTCACAACTAACAAAGGACAAAGCACAATGAACAATCGTAAAAACACTTGATCTCTCTCAATAGCTTCGATAGTCTTCAAGTTTTAGGTCTTCATCCTTTTTATATACTTCAGCAGCAACAACATGGGCTCTAGGGTTAGCATGAGCTGAAGTAACAGAATGCAACAACAGTAATTCAAAACGCAATCTTGTTAGATCTTGTTTCGTATTACGCAAGAAAAGATAAAAACCAATCTTTTAACAAACATTGTTTCAACAAATAACAACCCACAGATAAAACCCTTCTGGTATAGCTACTTGATCCTCAAGTAACTACAGAAGCATATCTTCATAATCTTCAAGGGCCCATAGCTAAAACTCAAGCTAAGGACGGATGCCCTAGCTTCTCAGAATCAGATGCCACAGCATCTGCTTCGACAATCGGTTGATTTGACAAAATGCAAGATAACATGTAACAACACAATCGACCATCTGAAATAGTATGAAATATATGTTTGGAATCAAAGTAATTTACATCAAAATAAAATATCCAAACGAAAATAAAGTAATGGTTTAGTGCTTCCTAAACTCGGTACTCTCAACCCAAAAAGAAAATGACTGACTCTCAACCCAACCCTATTCCTTGGCCTCTCCCTCTTTCTCTTCTTCCTCTTCCTCAGAAGTGTAGTTGTCATCCGGTAGTGGCTAATCACGGAGTATCAGCTCCCAAGAATGCACCACACTCTTTGACAAGGTCATTTGCCCTCCCCCCAGAACAAAATAAATAACAGATAATAGAGGGTCAGTTCCCATGCATCAACCACAGATAAAACAGTTACACAATAATCATAAGATCAATATCGGTCTCAAGTACTCATCTCTAGAGTTAGCAACTTAATGTTCAGTTAGACTAACATCCTCACCATTCACACAACCACCTCAAAACCATGGATCCAATCTCGATCATCCGCAGATGAACAATGTAACGCCCCGATTTTCAGGGTGTTACGGTAGCAACTTACTAAAATAAATATGCAATGTTTTCCAAACGGATTTATAAACATGAGTATTATTCTTTTCATTTTCGAAGTATTTTCAAAACATGTCATGGTTACTCTTAACTGTAAATAAATTTACATCGAGCCTTGAATAAGGCAAGTACCCGAAGGTAAACCCAAAAGCACCCAACCTACAAAAACTAACCATTAGAAACAACTCAACAAAGAACCTATTATGCAATGACACCATAAGTCCGACATACTCCCTACGATCTCCACATCGGGGAACCGTAGGAAAGTAAAGCATCGGAACCTACCAGGAAACTCAAACATAAATTCCTAAAAATCATTATGCAAGCTTAAACCAATAATGGTAAGCTCTCTAACCCAAGGCTCTAGCCCTACACCCGACTCTATTCTTCGAGTCTTCTATAATTCTTCTAGTCCTCATCTCGAACTCACAAAAAGGTAAACCTTCATCGAAGATTCTCCATCGCCTAATAGCGTTAAGCGCCCAAGCAACAAATAGCAAACAGAAAGGGTTAACTCCATGCAACTACCACGTAAAAAGAGAAAATCATGCTATTCAAATTTAAGTGCATACAAGGCACATAAGCTATCAACTTAGTTCAAGATAGATGAAAACATATATCCAACAACATGAAATCAAATCAGATATCAACAACATAGATTTAATCAGATATCAGCAACATAATAACATATTTAAATGAAATAACAATAACCTCAACAATATAACATTTAATCAGACATCAACAATCCTCAACGACATAACATCAAATCATATATCAACAATTCTCAAAACATAACGTCAAATCATATATCAACAATCCTCAACAACATAACCTCAAATCAGATATCAACAACCTTAACAATATAACATCGAATCAGATATCAACAATCCTCAACCATATAACAACAAACCAATTATCAACAAAACATCAGAAGCAAATATTATTGCCCTATAATGCAACTATATGCTGCAACCAAAATGGATCGATCAATAATGTCTCGCAAGACGGGACAGAGCGAGGAACGGACTCCCCTGAACTATCACCAAATAGCGCCCATGAAAGACGGGACAGACGGAGAACGGACTCCCCTGAATGCCACTTAATAACGCCCATGAAAGACGGGACAGTCATGTGAAAATATCCACTCCATTGCCACTTAACAACGCCCGTGAAAGACGGGACAATCATGTGGAATGAAACCACTACACTGCCACTTAATAACGCCCATGAAAGACGGGACAGACGGAGAATGGACTCCCCTGAATGTCACTTTATAACGCCTCGAAAGACGGGACAATCCCGTGGGACAAACCCACCTCATCGCCACTTCAAGCAAACCAAAACATCTCATCCAACTCAGTGGTCACTCAGACAACAATCTCAAATTCAATAATCAAATCAACATAATCACATGTTATTCATATTATCAACAAACATACGTCTCATCAAAATGCATACTACCTCAGCTCACTATTTCAACATAACAACAATCAAGGTATCAACAATAACCATGTCTTATCCACTAGAAAGCAGTAATGATAGAAACCAGTAAACGGCCGAAGCCTCTCAAAAAACGGAGACACACGTCTCAATAAGTTCACTCGGCCGAAGCCTCCAGAAAACATTTTCCTAGTTCAGCAAAACAATCAAAATCAAATACCAATCAATATAAACATCTTCATCTCAAACGCATGCAGTGCGATAAAAGAGGGCAAGACTCAAAGACGTGCTAAAACTGAGTTACCCTTACCTTAGCCAATTTCTCCATCCAAGCTCAATATCCCAGTCCAATCCAAAATAAATCTCCCGAACCCAGCAAGTTCCCCGGGCGTCCTCCTTAGTTGTGAAACCTCACTAATTGCTCCAAAGTCTCTTTCCTCAGCTCAACTCATTCCAAACCTTAAGCAAAGTATCATTGCTTAGTCGCTAAGAAACAATACACTAATAACACTATCAAAACCCGAAAAGAACCTTTCGAAGCTCTAGAGTTCGACATTTAGGCACGAATGGACCATAAGACATGTTTTCACTAAAATGCGCATAACTCGAGCTACAGAACTCGTAATGACACAAAACCAACGCCAAAATTTCGATAATTGAAAGAGCTACGCAATGGCTTAGGTCATACAGACCCAAAAATTATTTTTGGACAGGGTACCACACCAAATACGTTTCGGCCACTATCAAAATAGGGTTTCCCGAACTTTTTCTTCGATCTAATTTAATTCCTAGGTATTCTTAAGCGATATCTAGGCCAGGGAAACTCTCAGAAAAATTATCGGGTTGAAAACTAAAACAGGGGTATTTTGGTCAAGGTTTTTAGCTCGGAAACTCAAAATTGGAATTTTTAAAAACAAATTTGATAAGCTTGATCCTAACGACATTTATAACAACTAATCTTATTGACGCTAATCTCAGTCGAGTGTTTTTGATCCAAAAAGAGAAGCTTTTACCCAAAAATGGGTATTTTCAGAAAATTGGACCTCTGCGACGATTCGGCGAGATTCAGCGAAAAGCAACTGGATATTCATTCTCTTGGGCACGTAGAGAATAAGTTTAGACAGAGAAATCAAGTTATTTGGATACTTTTATAAAAAGCTCAAAACTTTGAGCACATTAAGACATAGAGAAAAGCGACAGAATTTACGATCAGAGGTAAGGAATAGCATCAGTACCTGGAGGTCTACGCGTAGCAACGAACGGCACGACGATCGGGCAAGAAATGGAATTTTCCTCTCCTCCTCTCCTTCTCCCTCAAAGCCACGGCCAAATTGTGCAGAGGATGAAGAAATTTTGAAATTTAACTATTTATAGATTGGTTAAAAACGCGACAAAACAAATATTTCCCGATTCCGATTTTTCCTGTGCAATACTCCGTGAATGCTGAGTGGGTTTCTGATGTCAAGTTTCCAGAACTTGAATCAAAGTTTTGGAATAAATGAAACGATCCAAAAAGCGGTATGAAATAATTCAACCCGAAAAACTACTTTTTGCAGCGAATTTCAGATGTAGAAACTTCCTTCTGAAGACAACGCGGATGGAAACTTCGTTTGAAGCTCCGAATAGAAAAAGTCTTCATCTACAGTTCGTTTTAAGATTCTTGAGTTAACAGGAACTCGGTTTCGGCAAACTTCCGAGAATCGAAATCGATCGTTCGTACAGTCCAGGGTTTCTTGTCGAAACACTCGTCGTAGAAAGGAATAAGAGAAGTTCTTATATTCCTCTGAATATTTTTGAATATCTTTTATACCGTGCTTTAAGAGCAAATTAGTCATTTACTAACGTTTTCGCCCTAAGGCGGAAGTGAATGAAACTCGTGCTATAACCTATAGCGACTATATAACTATTCTTAACCATTTCCTGAACTTTCTTCTTCATAACGCTAATCCAAACATTAAACACGAGTCAAGTTCCTCTCACGCTTACACATAATCCTATGCGTGAGTTGGAAATTAATTATTTATTTACTTCTAAAATCCTAGGTCTTACAATACTACCCCCCAAAAAGAAAGTTTCGTCCTCGAAACTTGGCGTCAGAGAAACGCTCAAGAATAACATTCCCTCAGATTTCCTTCCACCCTACAAGTAACGTAAGAACGCATCCCAAAACTAGGAGACGTCACAACCAATTCACCTCAGGGTGACATACACGACAAAAACAACACCTAGATATCTATCAATCATCCTCGAATAGGCATGGATATTAGGCTCGGGCTAGTGTTCTAAGCACCTTGTTTCAAAACCTAACGTAAACGCTACCAGAACGATCAGACAAGTGTCGTCATGCAATCAAGCTAACAGCTCAACCCTAATACTCACCACCATGAACAACATGCTAATACTATTCTAATCTCATCACAAGCTTCTTCCACCAACAGTCTCAGACTCAATATCTATTGACCAACAGCTCATAAAAAAATCCATGATTCAAAGAATCTCTTTTTCGAACTACCTTCATTCAACCCACAAGGTCAACCTTCCACTTAGTCACAAATCAAATCACAACTAAAATCACTAACCTTCTTAGTCATCCATGATTCTCAACTTACAAAATCAATCTTGACCCAAAGATTCTAATTCAACTTAGAAAATCTCAGTTGTTAATCTTAGCATGTTTCTCTGAAATCCAAAATCTTTGTTTGATCAACACTTATTCCTCTAGAGTCTAACTAGGCGGTAATCCATTAAGTCTAGCCTCTTAGTGCAATTAGCACGAAGTCACATAACCTATGGCTCATAACTTTCGAAAGAATACTTAAGACTCTTCAACATTGAATCTCTTGACTTAGTCTATCTCTACTTAGAGTAATCACGTAAACCAACTACTTAATGACTATCCGACAATCAAAAACTTCCATACTGATGCACTATCATTAAAGACGACCAAAGACAAAGCTTGTAACACTAAACGATACTCCGAGATTCTCCTTAAGTCATACCACAAGGATTCAACACTAAGGCTTGGGCTCAGACGAAAGAGATTCCAACATTCTTTCTCTCCTAAATCAACCTTAAGGACATAAGTTCTAGTCATCAATTAATCGTTTAACTACATTAAAGTCATCAACTTCCAAGGATTGAAATCTTAACCCTCTACCATCAAGTGCTTATGATAGAATCCTTAATCCCCTCAAAACTCACGATTCAGCCCTAAGGTACATTTCCAACGTCAGACTTCTGACATAACTTAACTTACTCGAATCAAACCATCCTCAAGGTTTTGTTCACACTTAGGCTCTTGGTGACCTATCCACTTATAACAACTTCAAGCCTTCAACTCAATACTAGAACTTCCTTCCTTAGTCTTGTTACTCCTACGTCAATCAAATTCTTAGGTTCTTCCTCAAAATCGGAATATCTCTAAGTCTCAGACACCTAAGACAAGAATTCCTAGACTTAAAGTCTAAACGTTCACCAAGTTTGGACATCTATTGTCCTTTAACTCTCCTACACTCCTCAAGTGGAAATCTATTTCTTAAAACTACAATTTATTCACAGGGTATTACAAGTACTCAACATAAACTTATCCTTCAAACTCGACTAGTCAACTATCAACTCTAATCAATCTTCTTATCATAGTCCATGCCACCTGTGATTCCAAATATCAACCCCTCAATATTAAGTTGATCAGGCTCAATATCTTGCGGAAGAAAATTCAGAAAAAACTCACTAGTAAGACCAATGAGTCTATCTCATCAAGTGGTCACATCTAATTAAGATCATCTCTTAATCTACTAAATCTCTAACAACTTCATCTAGAAGATGTAAGACCCAAGTTTTTAAGCTTAGAATAAGTGGAAGAGATTTCCATTTATGATTAGGCTTGATGTATCGCGAAGGAAAAACCTGAACAAGAGTTTATCGGATGAAATAAATTTATGAAGGAGAAAGTTCAGGAAAAGTCTAAGGATTGTATCAAAATCGATAAAAGGTATAGCACGATCGATTCGCTTAAACCTAGGACAAGAACCTTAGGAAAAGACTAAGTTCCACCCTTGGAACACTATAGGAATAATTCCAGAAATCTTCAAGAGGAATATAAGACTTTCTCTTATTCCTTTTTATAACAATCGTTTTAAGGCGAAACTCTAGGATGTACGAACGTCCAATTCCAATCCTCGGAAGTTTACCGAAAAAAAAACCCTGATAGTTCAAGCAAACCTAAAATCAACCGACGATGAAGAGTTTTTCTATTCGGAGCTTCAAATGAAGATTCCACACGCGAACACCCATTTCTCTTCATGTTTTCAATCTTTCTTCAGAGGAAAGTTTTCTCATCCGACATTCACTGCAAAAAGTAACTTTTCGGGTAAAATAGATTTACACCGACTTTTGATTGTTTACCTTAATTCCAAGAGAATCTCTTTTGAGTTTAGGAATTCTTTCGCCAACACCTATCTTAGAATTCACAGAGGAATGCGCAGGAAAAATATCGGAATCACTTGTACCGGTTTACAAAATATCTTTACAAAATATCTTTACGAAATATCTTTACAAAATATCTTTACAAAATATCTTTACAAAAATATCTTCTCAAAAATATCTATCCATCCTTATCCCTCCACCAAGTCATCCTTATCTAAACTTTGCAAAATATCTTCTATTTCCTTCACTATATATAGGTTGTAGCTAGAAAATGAAAATTTTGCAAAAATCTTCACCCATTCAGCCCCAAACCCGCGAGCACAAGGAGGAGAGGAGAGGAAAAAGATTTTCGCCGATTCTTGCCCGTTTGCTTCACAGTTCGTTGCTAATCGAAGACTACGAGGTATAGTTACTATTCCTCACTTTCGATCGTCATTTCCGTCAATTTTCTCTAGACTTTTCTGAGCTCAAAGTTTGGAGCTTTTTGTGAAATTGTCCAAATAGCTCGATTTCTCTGTCTAAACATCTTCCCCACGTGCCCAAGAGCACTTCTGTCGGATTAGTTTTTCCGTAATGTCGCCGAAATTCCGCCGGAATCAATTTTTACCTCAAATACCCATTTTTGGGGCAAAGTCTCAATCTTTTAGCTTAGAACTCTCGACTTAGCTTAGTGTCAATAGGATTAGTTGTCATAAACGTCGTTAGTAACATTTCTATCGGATTAGTTTTTCAAAATTTCGATTTTTGATTTTCTGAGCTAAAACTCTGACCAAATTACCCCTACTTCAGTTTTCGATCCGAAAATTTTTCCGAGTTTAGATTCGCCTTAGTTACGACTAATGATAACCTAGGAACCAAGTTTGATCGAAGAAAAATCGACACACACAATTAAGGGAAGTGGCCGAGAGCACCCTCAAGGGGGAGGAAATCCGACTTTTTCGAACACTTGTCTTAACGCGTTAGATTGTCGTATCACGGAGTTCGTAGTGTTCCGTGTAACCCTAGGAGTTATTGTTTGCTGAGTTTCTGACTCATTGTGATTGATTTCTGTGAAATTGCTTTAAGGTTCGTTCGAGGAATTCGGAGGACTTGAGGAGGAAGATCGTGAAGGAAAGTTCAAGGAGCGAGCTGGAAAATCAACAGGTGAGGGCATCTCACTGAATACTAGATAACGATTTAGGTGTCGACGAATTCGACTTGATTTATGTGTTATGCACTTAATTGCTAAATGCCTGAAATGTTTTCTAAGGCTTCGGCCGATCTTGTTGAGTACTGGATGCCATGATATTGTGTGCTAAATGATTCACATGTTATGTGCTAAATGGTTAATCTAGGATGTGTTGGAATATGCTGTTTATGCTTATTGATTGAGCTGATTTATTTATGTGATTCCACTTATATCTGTGATACTGAGGAGTGAGGATAACGGGCAGGTCATGCCGAATTTTTATGAGATTTTTGAGAGAATTTGAAAGGACGAACGGAGTTCGGGCCTTGTTATATTTTAATGGATCGAGACCTTCTCAGAAATTATTTGGGATTATGGGATCCCTGAAAACTCATAGGAAGTATTATAAGACTAAATGAAACCTATTTTCTCAAGGAAAATTCATAAGACACTAATTAATCTCTAAAACCCTTGAACAATGATAACAACCTTAGATAAGAGCTTAGAGCTTGAATATTAGTTTTGAAAAAAATGAGAAGTATCGTCGAGTCCAAGTCTTGAGGAACCTTACAAGTTTCCGAGTATGCTTATACTCTTTCGCTCGATGAGCAATTTATTGTTTGGCTATCTAAAGTTTAGCGGGGAACTATAAGTTTCCAAGTACATTCGTACTCTTTCGCTAGATGAGCAGTTTATTGTTTGGCTATCTAAAGTTTAGCCGGGAACTATAAGTTTCCAAGTACATTCGTACTCTTTCGCTCGATGAGCAGTTATTGATTGGCTATCTAAAGTTTAGCCGGGAACCGTGAGTTCCAAAGTACATTCTTCTTCTTTTGATTAATTCATTTTGTCGCAGAATCGACATTTACCTTAGGGTATTCTTTTAGAGACATTAGGTTATTTAGAACACGTGGCGACGTGTCGAGTGAGGTCGGAGACGTTGTTTGGCTAATCACTTTGCATCCATGCACTCATTTTGAGGTTAATACACGGCGTGATACCAGACCTCGGTGGATTCCAAAATGGTCATAAGACCCGGATTTCCATATTTAGGACACTACGGTGGTCCTAAGTAGCAGACGGAATGGCAGACCTACGGGTTCACTGCTGATCTGACTACTTTTGTGTGGTGTAAGAGACGCCCGAGCGGAATGGTCCCACTATGGCCGGTGTTAGGGCTGACTCGATGGTGTCCATCCTTCTTCTGGAATGCATCTTGTCAACCAGCATTGCATTTCATGCAACATACATACTGACTTAGTTGCTGAGTGTGATTGGTACTTGGTAATCCTATTTGATGCATGCTATTTGTTATTATCATCTTTTATATTCATTGTGAAATATGCCACCCTAGGATGTTATCCCTAAACTTATAAGCCTAAGTGGCTATTACTATTTATCTTTACCTATTGAATGTACTATTATGTAATTCTTTGAGTTGACCCTCGCGCGTGCTACCTGTGATTAGGGGGCTATGTATGCCCTTTATTGTCAGATGTCCATGGCGGACCGGTACGAGACGGTCGTCCCTTCGGGGGGGACCAGGTTTGATATGTTGGACCAAGACACCCCGGGCTCATGGGTGGTCGACCCCGCCGGCCACCGAGCTATCTATTCGGGGCGAATAATGGAGGATCGCGTTGACCGGATGCCAAGCCTGACGCACGGAGTTTGGAGGCGTTACACTGTCAGCTTCAACTTGCCACCGGGTGTACACTGCGGACCTGGACTGGGAGTACCACCACCATCGTCGCCTTCGGAGGACGAGGACCCCTCGGAGGAGGTGCCTGTGGGAGGGACTTCTTCAGGCACTAGTTAACCCACTGTCGCGGCTGCTGTTGACTTGGGATCGGGTGCAGAACCCGCGCGACCAGTTGTGGAGACCGATGCAGTCATCGACATAGTCGTCTTGGATTCAGATTCAGACGACGATCTTGGGGATGCATAGTCGGGAGTGCGGTGATGTGCTCCTCTAGTTAGGTTTAGTGTAGGAGGAGAGTCTTAGCTCTGACCGTTATGGTTCTTTTGGGAACAGGGTAGTTTCCCGCCGATAGCTTTTTGTGTGGTTTCTCTACGGAAATCACAGAGAGTTGGTTGGACTAGGGGGTCTTGTTTTAGGCCATCTGGGCTGACTTATTCTCATTTTGAGGTTTTGTGTTGCGGACACTTAACCTTTCCTTTTGGATTGTACGTTTTGCCTACGGGCGTTACTTTTCTTACTTCTCGTCACTGGAGGTTTACTCGTGACGTGGTTTGCTACTTACAGCGGGGGCTGTAATTATTATTGTATATTAGTTCTGTTATCTTTTGTTGTTGAGTTTCATTTCTTTCAGTTTCTAATTCCCTTACAAAAAAAAAAAAGTATTCACGTTTTTTCCGCTTAAGTATTTCTTTTGGTTACCAAAGTGACGCCCGAAATCGGGGTGTTACAGAAGAAGTACAACCTCAAATCAGATATCAACAACCTTAACAATATAACATCAAATTAGATATCAACAATCCTCAACCATATAACAACAAACCAATTATCAACCAAAACATCAGAAGCAAACTATATGCTGCAACCAAAATGGATCGATCAATAATGTCTCGCAAGACGGGACAGAGCGAGGAACAGACTCGCCCGAACTATCACCAAATAGCGCCCATGAAAGACGGGACAGACGGAGAACGGACTCCCCTGAATGCCACTTAATAACGCCCATCAAAGACGGAACAGTCATGTGAAAATATCCACTCCACTGCCACTTAATAACGCCCATGATAGACGGGACAATCATGTGGAATGAAACCACTACACTACCACTTAATAACGCCCATGAAAGACGGGACAGACGGAGAACGGACTCCCCTGAATGTCACTTTATAACGCCTCGAAAGACGGGACAATCCCGTGGGACAAACCCACCTCATCGCCACTTCAAGCAAACGAGAACATCTTATCCAACTCAGTGGTCACTCAAACAACAATCTCAAATTCAATAATCAAATCAACATAATCACATGTTATTCATATTATCAACAAACATACGTCTCATCAAAATGCATACTAACTCAGCTCACTATTTCAACATAACAACAATCAAGGTATCAACAATAACCATGTCTTATCCACTAGAAAGCAGTAATGACAGAAACCAGTAAACGGCCGAAGCCTCTCAGAAAACGGAGACACATGTCTCAATAAGTTCACTCGGCCGAAGCCTCCAGAAAACATTTTCCTAGTTCAGCAAAACAATCAAAATCAAATACCAATCAATATAAACATCTTCATCTCAAACGCATGCAGTGCGATAAAAGAAGGCAAGACTCAAAGACGCGCTAAAACTGAGTTACCCTTACCTTAGCCAATTTCTCCATCCAAGCTCAATATCCCAGTCCAATCCAAAATAAAGCTCCCGAACCCAGCAAGTTCCCCGGGCGTCCTCCTCAGTTGTGAAACCTCACCAATTGCTCCAAAGTCTCTTTCCTCAGCTCAACTCGTTCCAAACCTTAAGCAAAGTATCATTGCTTAGTCGCTAAGAAACAATACACTAATAACACTATCATAACCCGAAAAGAACCTTTCGAAGCTCTAGAGTTCGACATTTAGGCACGAATGGACCATAAGACATGTTTTCACTAAAATTCCCAAAACTCGAGCTACAGAACTCGGAATGACACGAAACCAATGCCAAAATTTCGACAATTGAAAGAGCTACGCAATGGCTTAGGTCATACAGACCCAAAAATTATTTTCGGACACGGTACCACACCAAATAAGTTTCGGCCACTATCAAAATAGGGTTTCCCGAACTTTTTCTTCGATCTAATTTAATTCCTAGGTATTCTTAAGCGATATCTAGGCCAGGGAAACTCTTAGAGAATTTATCGGGTCGAAAACTAAAACAGGGGTATTTTGGTCAAGATTTTTAGCTCGGAAACTCAAAATTGGAATTTTTAAAAACAAATTTGATAAGCTTGATCCTAACGACATTTATAACAACTAATCTTACTGACGCTAAGGTCAGTCGAGAGTTTTTGATCCAAAAAGAGAAGCTTTTACCCAAAAATGGGTATTTTCAGAAAATTGGACCTCTGCGACGATTCGGCGAGATTCAGCGAAATGCAACTGGATATTCATGCTCTTGGGCACGTAGAGAATAAGTTTAGACAGAGAAATCAAGTTATTTGGATACTTTTACAAAAAGCTCCAAACTTTGAGCACATTAAGACATAGAGAAAAGAGACAGAATTTACGATCAGAGGTAAAGAATAACATCAGTACCTGGAGGTCTACGCGTAGCAACGAACGACACGACGATCGGGAAAGAAATGGAATTTTCCTCTCCTCCTCTCCTTCTCCCTCAAAGCCACGGCCAAATTGTGCAGAGGATGAAGAAATTTTGAAATTTAACTATTTATAGATTGGTTAAAAACGCGGCAAAACAAATATTTCCCGATTCCAATTTTTCCTGTGCAATACTCCGTGAATGCTGAGTGGGTTTCTGATGTCAAGTTTCCAGAACTTGAATCAAAGTTTTGGAATAAATGAAACGATCAAAAAAGCGGTTTGAAATAATTCAACCCGAAAAACTACTTTTTGCAGCGAATGTCAGATGTTTTAACTTCCTTCTGAAGAAAGGTTCATATCATTAAATGGAATAAGACAACGCGGATGGAAACTTCGTTTGAAGCTCCAAATAGAAAAATTCTTCATCTACAGTTCGTTTTAAGATTCTTGAGTTAATAGGAACTCGGTTTCGGCAAACTTCCGAGAATCAAAATCGATCGTTCGTACAGTCCAGGGTTTCTTGTCGAAACACTCGTCGTAGAAAGGAATAAGAGAAGTTCTTATATTCCTCTGAATATTTTTGAATATCGTTTCTACCGTGCTTTAAGAGCAAATTAGTCATTTACTAACGTTTTCGCCCTAAGGCGGAAGTGAATGAAACTCGTGCTATAACCTATAGCGACTATATAACTATTCTTAACCATTTCCTGAACTTTCTTCTTCATAACGCTAATCCAAACATTAAACACGAGTCAAGTTCCTCTCACGCTTACACATAATCCTATGCGTGAGTTGGAAATTAATTTTTTATTTACTTCTAAAATCCTAGGTCTTACAAAAACCACAAGGGGACCACACAGTCAACCCAAGTCACGTGGAGACCACACAGTCAATCCTTATCCCATGAATAAATCATTGTTATCACGTGGAGACCACACAGGCAATTCACAAAAACTCCCTCGCGTGCAAGTATACCGTTTGTCTCTAACGACACCATCGTTCTCATTGTCCATAGCCTATACCCTAGCACTATAGCCATACACATTCACTACTTACAAGCGAAGTTCACATCTTTAGGTTTAGTTACTAATATCATTACAGAGAGGTAACTTAATGAGTTATCATGCACATCATGGTCATCAAGAGGCTTAGGGTTTTGTCCCATTCCTCACAGAGTCGAAAAATTATCATCATGTAAACATAGTCCATGCCTAACCCTAAAGAGCCATTAGGGTTCGGCCAAGGCATCATCCATTCAATCAAGTACTCATGGCAACATGCTTCTTCACACATCAAATACAAAGTCCAGCAACTAACATCAATGCATGCCTCCATAGACAAAAGAAAGTCACATGCGCCTAACCCTAACAAACTAGGGTTTCGGCCACCATGACTAGGGTATCATCAAATCTTGTTATCATGCTTAATCATTCAATACATGAAAAATCCAGCAAGCTTTCAACATATTTATCATCAAATAACTCATTCTAAAACACATGTTATAGACTATCACCTAGATCCAAACATATTGATCAAGTATAGCATGATTTCATCTAAGGATCTCATAGATCATGGCATCAACCTTAAGAGAAGGTAAAAACAGAACCTTGGACCTAAAGCATGCTCAACAAGGATTCTACTTGTTCATACAAGGTTTCACATATTAGAAAGATCACAAGCATCATCACAAGAAAGCTTTTTCTTGCAATCACACCAAAACATGCATCACATAACCTAGACTTTACCCAAGACCAGAAAATCCCTCACCTTAGCCTTCGGAATAAGAAAAGAGGATGGAAAGATGAAGTGGTTGGTCCTTGCTTCCACCTTGCTCGAGTTCTCCTTCTTCCCGTGATCTCCTTCACCAACTTTCTCTTCTTCTCCATGCTTCCTCTCCTTTTCTCACGCTATCTCTCTCTCTTTCACGCAACCCTCTCTTTCTTTTCTCTCAACTTTCTTTCTTCTCTCTTTTCTGAAGTTCTTAGGAGAAAGCAATAGGTGTTGCCTCTCCAAAAATCAGTTTTGTGATAAAACATAACTCTCCCTCACTCCCTCTAGAAAACCCGACGGCTCCTCCCTAGGTTTAGGGTTATTTTTCTATTTTTTTTCAACTTCTCACCCAAGCCCAAACCCAACCATTAAGATTCTTAATTACTCATTAAACAAAATAAAACAAAAACAAAACCCCCTAACCCTCATTAAGTGGCCGGCGGCCAACACAAACTCTAGGGTTTCCAAAACCCTTTTTTTTTTCTTTCCATCACATGCTTAATTGGAAAATTAAATAAATGCATTACCTTTTTATAATAAAACTGAATATATAATAATAATAATAAAAGTTATAAACCCCATTTAATAAAAAAAACAAACCCAAACCTTTAAAATTTAAAGACTAAATTCGGAATAAACAAACCCTGCAGCAAATCGTGAAACAACAGGACAACTTGACCTCTGCTCACTAAAACGTGAATAACTCGAGCTACAAAGGTCGGAATGACATGAAGTCAAAGGGAGAATTTAGATAACAGAGGCAACTACAATTCTTATGAAGGAAGTTTCTTCAGATTACATCGTTCAGACTACTCTAAAAATCATTCAAAATCACGTAATATTCTTAAAACAAACTCAATCTTTTTTTTTTGAAAACCAAATCTTATCATATCTCTTAGGATTTAAAAAAAATAAAAGTGTTCTATCCAATAACATAGAGGTGAGGTATGGTACCTAGAGTGAAGGGATTGCAACGTGAGGATTTAGAGAGAGAGAGAGCGTGTAACCACTTAGAGAGAGAATGTAACTGAATTTCAAGTTTTTATTTCTCAAATGAGCTTAGAGTCCCTTACAATTGGTAACTGCCCCCTATTTATAGGCTTGAGGTTAGGCCTTGCGCCCCAAACCATCCTTAGTGGGCCAGTTGGGCCTCTTGGGAAAGGCCCAAACTCTGTAGCGTACTCACCGCCCGAAGGCAAGCGCCCCTAGGTCTCGCCCAGCCCACAAGTCCACAAGACACCGAGTTCGAAGTATGAGAGCTGAGAGTGTCTTAATAATCAAAACTATCTAATGCCAAAGCTTAGTGATCAAGAATGATTGCCAACATGGTATAGTAAGTAAAGCTAAAGCTAATTTCTGACTCCTTTCACGAGCTTCCCCGAGTCCACGAGTCCACAGGTAGGCTTGTGGCGATGGTGCTTGGCCTTCTCGCCCAGCTCCAGCTGTGATCGCCGAGAATTATGGTTGCTTGACGCTTGTAGGCCACATGTAGCGTACTGACGGAACGCAAAGGTCAGTGAATCTGCAGAATCCCAACCGCTGCCCTCGAAACGTCCCCTCAAATCATGATAAAGCATGCCAATTTGAATTTCAAACCAATCAGCTTCAGCCGTTGTAACTCCCATTTAATGCGCCACTCCCATTCCCCAAAATCCACTCTACTTTTCAAAAGTAATCATTTCATTTTGTCATTTTGGGACACGATCTCCCACAATCCTCCACACGCGGCCACGATCCCAACAGTTTTAATCCTCTTAACCTCTTCATTCCCTCTTACTCCATCATTCGCCACTTTTGGAATCCTCATATCCCGCGAAAGAGCTAACAACTTAGCACCCATTCCAATCCTCGTTCTTACTTTGCTTTAGTGAAAATGACTTCCCAACGCCATTCTAAGAAATCCTTCCATTCTCAGAGCACCGCCCCTGCATCTCCGTCCCGAGTTGCCCTTCCCCCTCCCGGAGGACTTCCCCTAGGCGATGAGGACATCGAAGCCTTTTGGCTCCGGGTGTTCGCCACTCTTTCTGAGCCCACAGACCAGACCCCCACCCAGGAGGTCGTTTGCCAGCCCTCCGAGTAAGCCTCCGATGACTCCGTCATTGAAACGGCCCGCCAAGCTGGCAGGCTCTGCTACGAGAAACTTCTTGAGGACGTTCTTATCACCGGGAAATGCCCAGGCGACCGCTGGCCCTGGCAGCACCGTATGGTTGATCACGAGGTGAAGATACCCCATTTCTTTTATGTCTACGAATACTTGTTCCTCGACCTTGGAATCAAGCTACCCTTTTCTCTTTTCCTTCGACAAGTTATGGGGGAGATCAATGTGGCTCCGTGCCAACTTCACCAAAACGCCTGGGCCTTCGCCCGATGTTTCGAGATCCTGTGTAGCGTCGTCGGTATTGAGCCAAAGGTTGCACACTTCTTCTACCTCTACGTCGTGGAGCCGAAGTCCTTGAAAACCCAAGGGTGGGTTTCCCTGAAATCCCGCACGGGCCGACAACGCCTTAACCGTTACAAGAGCAACATCAAGATGGGGCCCGGGCGCCGGTACTTCCGCATAGTCGTGCATCCCACGTACCCTGAAGCATTTACCCTTCGGGACGGGACTGCCCAGTTCCCTTTTTACTGGACGAAAGCCCCCCGCGTCGTTCCGCAGCCGCCGGACGCGTCGTTGAGTGACGAAGATAAAGTCATCCTCAGCTTTCTAGCCGGCCTTGTTCTCGAATCGTCACAACTGCTGGAAGCCGCCCGCAAGAATACCCTTGATTCATTCCTAGGTTAGATTTTCCCCTTTTGCTGCAACATTATATTCCCTTTGGAGTTTATCACTTACTCATATGTTTTTCCTGCTTCTCTCAGGGGAAATAAAGTGTACCAAGGCTGAATCTGAGAGTGCTCTCACTGCCAAGGTGATCAAATTTCCCCCCACTTTCAATACTAGTAGGGGTAAGAGAAGACGTGCTACTGGGGATGCCGGCGCCGAGGCCACCGTTCCTCCTCCCAGGAAGTGGGTCAAAACGTCCGTTGAGCCAGCGCCGGGAGCCACAAGCGGTAATGCTTTCCCTAAGGCTGGCGATGCAACACCAAGCATTGCCGCTCCTAAATCCGTCAAGCCAACACCAGGTGCCGCCGTCCTCCCTGAGTCTGGTGGGGCAGCGTTGGGTGTTATTGATGATGCTGCTCACCCCCCCCCCCCAACAAAGAAGTCCTCTAAATCCAAAAAAGCTGAGACCGCCGAGGACGGAGGGGGCGGAGCCGTGACTCCTTTGTTAAAGAAGAAGAAGAAGATCAAGAAAAACAAAACCGGTGAGACAACCAATCCTCGCCGGAGACTGGTTGGTGAGGACGAGCCAAACCCTGAAGACGGGGTAGGGACTCCGCTCCCCCCTACGGAGACTTTCGATAGCCAGGGTGCAACCGAGGGAAAAGAAAGCTCCTCCTTGGACCAACAATCCACTCCTATCAAATTTATGTTGTCCGATCCTTTCTTCAGTGGTTTAAAAGATACTGGAAATCCCGATCTCGATGGCATGGCACAAGAAGCCATTTTGAGCCTCCTCCGCGCGGGATGCCTCTTTGCCAAGTTATCCCAAGATTCGGCCTCTGCCGCTGAAGTTGAGGAGCTCCGTCAGAAAGCGGAGAGTTATCATCTTGCCACGCTCGAGGCGTACGACGAGCGTGACAGGCTGTTAACCCATGTGACAGCCCAGGTAATCAAACTGAACAACCTGGGTATCGAGATGAGCGGTCGCGAGGAGGATTTGCTCGCCTATGAAGGGAAAGTGGATGAACTAGAGGATGAGCTGGACGACATGCGAAAGGAAGTAGAGGCGAGGGCTGAGGCGATCGCTGCGAGCAAGGCAGCTTGTGACCCAAAAGATAAGGAGCTTGGGTCCTTGCGTAGTAACTTGGCGGGGTCGGACGAGGCCCTCGCCACGGTGAGAACCCAGCTGGAAGCGAAAGACAGGGTTATCGCTTGAAAAGTGTTGAATTAATGATTAAGTTGGAGAAAGAAAGTTTTAGCATAAGTTGAATACTTGAGGTTGGTGATATGGATTCCAAGGAAATATGCTGAGATTACTAAGTGAGATTTACTAAGTTGGATTGAAATCTTAGGGTTAAGATTGAATCTTGAGAGTCGAGAATCGCATACGAGTAAGAGATCTTACAGTTGTAGCTGTGACAATAGGAGTTGAATCTTAGAAGAATGAAGACCTGGAGATGGGTTTCGGGTTAAGACCATTGAGGTATAATATAAGAGTGATCTTGAAGTAAATGAATCTTGGGTTGTGTAGGGTCATAAGGTTGGTTATAAGTTGGTGATCGATTGATGTTGATCATGAGGTTGCAGACATAATGAGCCATGTGATATGATTTGAATGATGTTAGCATAATAAGTTGTGGATGTGAAAGCATGACGACACTGGTCAGGTCGTTTGGGTAAGTGAAGGAGTTATAGTTTTTAAGAAACGGATATTCATTTAAGAAGTATTGAAGGATTAAAGGACATTAGAGGACCAAACTTGGAGAAGGTTTAGGTTTTAAATCTATGAATGTCTGTCTAAGGTGTGAAGGACTCAAAGTTTGTCAGAATTTGATTGGGAGATTAAGAAGTTGATTGACGAGATGGTGGTTGAGTCCCAAAAGGAGGGTGTTGGTGTTAAGATGAATACTTGAAGTTGTTATGTTTGGACAAGTTTCTTAGAGCTTAAGAGTGGATGAAACTTTGTTATGGATTTTGATGATGCATATTACGGTTAACAAGTGAATTTTACTAAGGTTGAATGAGAATCCTAGGGCTAAGGTTGACCTAGTGAGCTGAGATTCATGTACACATACGAGATTTAGTGGTGTTAGCGGTTACGATAGAGTTAAATCTCAGAATGTTGAAGGATCGGATGATAAGATGGCTAGTTAAGTCCCTTGAGGTATAGTTATGATGTAATCTACTAGAGGATAAGTCTCGATTTATGCGAAGTGTTAGGGATTTCAGTAAGTGTAAATAGGTTTGAGTGAGGGAAGTTCTAAGGAAGAAGACGATAATAATGGATTGTTAGATATTAAGAAGAGGATTATCTTATAAGTTGTTGGTAACTTGATGTTGAAGGGGATAAGATTAGTGAAGGACAAGAAATAAGGACATAAGTCGATTTTTAATTCGAATGGTGACTAAGTAGGAGATTGATTTCATTGTGCGAGTGATGATAGTTACGAAGTTGGATGTGACGTTAATGGACTATTAGATTCCAACGCAATGTTTCGTCTAAGAGTTATCGAACGAACAAGTGATGGACTGTAGATGAAGATCACGAGGACAAGTTGAGTATCTACTTTGAGATGACAGAGAGGCACTGAGTTTAAGAAGAATTCCGGACGACCGAAAGTAAAGAAGTAAGTGGCTAAGGTTGTGCGACTGCACGGAATGCCAACCGGTATCATTTCAAGCAGAGGTCCGACGCAAGTAATCGAGTCAGACGACATGAGGTTGAATGATGTTTTGTCTTTTGAGACGCCGATAGTTAGCAGTGGGGATAGAAGAGTGAAACAGTTAAGGGGAAGGCAGATTGCTTAAGTAAAGATTTTGAGGAACAATGACACAGGCACTACTACATGGGAATTGGAAGATAAGATCAAGGAACTGTATTCCGAACTTTTTGCAGAGCTCTGAGTTTCGAGGACGAAACTTTCTTTTTGGAGGGGAGTATTGTAAGACCTGGATTTTCAGAACAAGTTAAGTTTCCGACTCACACGTAGAAATAGTGTAAGCGTGACAGGAGTTTGACATTTGAGAAAGATTAATGAAGAAGAAAGTTCAGGAATTGCTTGAGGAATGTTGCGTAGCTGTTTTCGGAGTTAGTGCGAGTCGTCTGCACACCTGCCTTATGGCAAGCGTGTCCAGAATAGGCTATTTCGCTCTTAAAGCAACGTTTTGAGTGAGATTTCGAACTCTCGGAAAATTTAAAGATTCTTTTTATTTTTCCATCGACCAGCGTTTCATTTCGGAACTCTGGACTGTACGCACGATAGGTTTCACTTTTCGGATGTCCGCCGACGCTAATTTCTTTGCTTCGAAACCCTATTTTCGAGCAATGGATGAATACTTTTTCTATTCGGGACTTCTAACGAAGATTCCGTCCGCGTTGCCAGACTTGTTTCGACGTTTCCAATCTTTCTTCAGTTGGAAGTTTTGTCGTTTGAGCATCACAGCAAAAAGTAGTTTTTCGGGGCAGATTAACCGACACCGCTTTTGAGTTTTTCGATATCGTTTTTCCCAAATCCTAGATATTTGTTTTGAGTTCTGGAATTCCGACGCCAGAATCTCTCTTAGAATTTCTCGGTGATCGTGCTGCAAAAATCGGAATCGCGAAATTTTCATTTTCCCGCGATTTCACCCGCCTATAAATAGCGCGAAAAAGCAAAATCCTCTCATTTTCTTTCCATTTGTGGCTGATTTCGTGGGGAGCAAGGGGGGAGGGGATTTCCGCGAAAACTTGACCAATCTTCGTGCAGTTCGTCCCTACTTCTAGGTATCGAGGTAACTATCATGAATCCTGCCTCTGATTTCTGTTTCTGCTGAGTTTCTGAAGTCGTTTCTGTGCTCTAAGTTTTGAGCTTTTTCTAAAATTGTCCGATTTCTCTGATTTCTCGCTTGGGTTATGTTCCTTATGTTCCCCTGAGTCTAAAACCTCTGTCAGTAAACTCTGATTGCGATTCAGTTGTCCAGGATCTGAAAAATTGACTCAAAACTCTTTTTGTCTCACATTTCGAAACTTTATTGTCGAAAAGACTTAATATGACTTCGTGCCTTTAGGATTTGTTGTCACGGATATCATGAGGATCGTTGCTGTCAAATTTGTTTTCAGAACTGATAACTTTGAAGTTTTGAGCCTTTATTTTGGACCAAAATGCCCCTGCGTAGTCGTATTTCGGCCCGATTGTCCGAAAATTGTTCTGACAGTTTCTTTGCCTTAGTTTTACCCTAAAACTACCTTGTAAACTGATTTGATCGAAGAAAAAGAGCCGAAGCCCTTTTCTCCTTTTGGCCGTGGGTTTTTCCTAAGGGGAGGGGAGTTTTTCGTTTTCGAAAACTTGTCCTTTCGTACCTGTTTGTCGTATTCTGAAGCTTTGATGCTTTGTCTATCGTTTATGTATTGTATTGCGATCGAACTAATCGATTTTGTGTGGATTCTGCTTTGTTTTTCCTCCGAGGTTCAGTTGAAGGAACTTTGGAAGTTTCAAGGCATTCCTGTGAAGGAGATTTGATTTGCGAAGCTGGATCAGCTCGAGGTTAGGGCAACTTACTATATATTAGCTATGACTGCATGATAGGCGTCGATAAATTCGACTTATGTTTTATCTGATGTTGTTTTTGATGATGAGTTGATGTTATGATGCTTTTCCATACTTGTGATGTTGTGCTTTTGTTGGATTGAGCGTTTTGACGCAATTTCGGAGTGGAGATTCATTGATCTGGTGATCTTTGATATTTCGGGTTGGATGAACAACCCTAGGCAAGTCCAAATGTGGGGTTTGAGACTTAGCCATATGTTGGAATTCTTAGACTTTCCCCGGGAAATGTATTTTGGGTGGTTGATCTTTGAAAACTTAGAATGATAGAGCTTTGAAAAACTAAAGACTTGGGAAACTTAGACTTTGAGAAATAAACTCATAACTTGACTAATTCGAATTGAAACAATTTTTATTAACGTTTAAGCATAGGAGAACTGAAGGGGAAAATATTTACGAAAGACGGGGAAAAGTCGACTTTGTTGTGGGTTTGGAGAGTTATCGGAATTGGGGGAAGCCACTAAGGTGAGCTATGGTGATGATTGAAAGTCACCGAGTACTCTAGTACTCTTGGGGATTGTTGTGGAGCCGTGTTGTATTGACCGACACCTAGTGCTCTTGTTGTTTGGGCTGTGTTGTATTGACCGACACTAGACCCTTGTGTATTCTGTGGATGGAGTTGTGTTGTATTGACCGACACTTACTCCGAGTTGTGTTGTATTGACCGACACTAACTCATGGGTTTGTTGAGATTGGGTTGTGAGCTAAACACTTTCGTGGTAAGGACGATTCGTTGTTTGGCTAACCACGTTGCATTCAATCGGGTGAATAACGGGAATGGTTCACCTGTGCATATCATGGTGAATAACGGGAATGGTTCACCTTGCATTAATGATGAATAACGAGAATGGTTCATCATTCGGTGAATAACGGGAATGGTTCACCAAGGATGAATAACGGGAATGGTTCATCCAGGATGGATTTCATCCAGGATGGATAACGGGAATGGTCCATCCATAGTGAAAATGCTTCACTTGTGGCGAACGGGAACGCGTCACAAATCCGGATACATATTGTGCATTTCACGCATACATTCATGCTGACTGAGATTGTGTGCTGTTTGTTTATTGAAGCAATGTTAGAGCCATAACATGCTAGGATTGTTTATATGTATATATATCAACATATATCTATACCCCATATCACATGTTGAGTGTATATCTACTTATTGTTGTGAGTTGACCCTAGCGCCTTGGCTTTGTTTGTATGTTTGTGTTTGGGCGGTCGGCCTGCTGCCAGATGTCGATGGCCGACTGGTGTTCGATGGTCTCTCCCTCGGGGGGGATCAGATATGAGCTTGTGGATCGGGATGCCCCCACCGCTTGGGTGATCGATGTTGTGGGTCATCGAGCGACGTACCGGGGAAGGGTCATGGAGGACCGGACTGACGAGTGTGAACATCTGACGAAAGAAGTTCTACGACGCATGGAGCTGAGCTTCAACTTGCCGTCTTCAGTTCGCCGAGGACTCGGATGTGTGAGCAGTTATGGGTTGGTAGAGTTAGGCAGGCGTCATATTTGTGTAGAGCTCTGATTCGTTTTGCTTTTGGGACGGGGTAGGTTCCCGACGCATGGCTTTTGTGTGGTTCTCTTATTGAGGGATCACAGTGAGTCAGTCGGACTATAGGAGTCTTTGCTTAGGCCATTTTGAGGCCGACTTTCTCCCAGTGGATTGTAATTATAACCTTTTCACTCACACTTCTGGATCTGTAACTATTTGCCTACGGGCACACTACTTTGGAGTCACTGCGAGTGCGCGTGACATGGGAGTGCAGCTGAGGCTGTACATGTGTATATATTTGTGTGTTGGTTGGGTTTTGTCTTTATTTTCTATTGCTTGATTTAAAAGGTATCAAACAAAAAAATTACCTGTTTTCAGCGTAAAGTCTATTTTTGGTTACTAAAGTGACACCTGGAAATCGGGGTGTTACATTGTGGTATCAGAGCTTAGTCGAGTCTTTTGGGAGTCTTTGGGGAATAGGTCTTCTGTGCTAGGTTGTGTGACTCTGCAAAGAGTGAAAATTGATTGTCTGCAGAGCGATTTTCGCTCTAATTGCTTGCGTTACTACTCAATCGGATTGAGTGGTTTGTCTAGTGCTACCGTATGGTTAGTACTAATCGGACGTTCGATGGGATATAGGATGGTGGATCTTAACCGGATGGCGGAGGCTACATGTGAGCATCATCAACGACTGATGGCGACAGCAATGTATCAATAAAGAGGAATGAACCGAATTGGAGCTGGGGGACCAATGAGGTCAGGTTCCCAAGGCTACAACGGAAGGAAGAGTTACCATAAGTGGGGACCATATCAGCGTTCCGAGGGAAGAAATCTTATCTCAAGAGAGTACAAACCGACGACTGCTGATACTGGGGGGGAAGCCAGTTGGTGACAAAGGAGTGACATGTACTCGTTGCAGAAAGTTTGGGCATTTTGCTAACAAATGCTCAGTGATTGGACGGAGATGCTTCAAGTGTAACCGAGAGGGGCATCTAGCTGTGAACTGCAAGACCAAAGAAAGTCTATGCTTCAATTGCAACCAACCGGGACATTTCTCCCAAGATTGCAAGGCACTCAGGGGCGAATCATCAGGGAATGTTGGGAAAGGAAAACAACTTGCTACAGAGGAAAGGATTCATATCAAGGGAGGAGCAAGAGTTGAGGAGTCGAACGAGGAAGAACGTGGGAACGATGGTAATATTTTAACTGTTCTCGTATTCTAGAATAACTTACTCTTTTATATTCAAGCGAGTGTGACGCGCCTAACTTGTATTTACTACTTAGACTATGATCCTATGATTATTATCCCTAGTAGGACCTTATTCGAAGTTGCTCGTGATTTAACTATAGAGGTTACACGAGATCTAGAATAGCACGCGGAGCTAGGGAGTTGTTTTACCGAGGCGTTGATAAGGAAGCTAGGATCTCAGGGAAATTCCTTATGGGTACGAATCGTAGGATTTTAGGGCGTTTAGTTTTGAAGCGGAGTCGTTAGAGGATCTTTCGGCAAAAGGGATTCATTCGACCGAGTGTTTCACCGTGGGGAGCGCCAGTGTTGTTAGTCAAGAAGAAGGACGGAAGGTCGAGATCGTGGGTGGATTATCGACAATTGAACAAGGCGACGATCAAGAACAGATACCCGTTGCCGAGGATAGATGATTTGATGGACCAACTACGAGGGGCTACCGTATTTTCCAAGATAGATTTGAGGTCAGGCTATCGTCGGATCAGAGTGAAGATTGAGGATATACCGAAGACTGCTTTCAGGACACGTTAAGGACACTACGAGTACCTAGTGATGCCGTTTGGAGTGACGAATGTACCTGCTGTTTTCATGGATTACATGAACCGCATCTTTCAGGAGTTCTTAGATCGGCGTGTGGTGGTGTTTATTGAGGACATATTGATCTATTCGAAGGACGCGAATAAACATGAAGGACATTTGCGCCAAGTTTTACAATTGTTGAGAGAGAAAAAGCTGTATGAGAACCCTTCCAAGTGTGAATTCTGGCTGGAGGAAGTCAATTTCTTAGGCCATGCTATCTCGAAGGAGGGCATAGCTGTGGATCCAGCGAAAGTGGAGACTGTTTTGGCTTGGGAGCAACCGAAGATGGTGACAGAGATCAGAAGTTCTGTGGATTTAGCTGGATATTATAGACGCTTCATTGAGGGATTTGCCAAGATTGTTGGACCTTTGACTCAATTGACGAGGAAGGATTAATCTTTTACATGGATTGAGGGTGTGTGGTTCCGTAGCAGAATCGTTAGGAACTTGATATCAGGATATTTGTGGTTACTGGATGTCAGGAACTCATTGTCTGTTCCAGTGGGTTTTTCTAAATTTCCACCTTCGATGTATTAGGCCTGATCAACCTAATATTGAGGGGGTGATATTCGGAATCACAGCTGATAATGGACCTTGATAGAAGGATGTGTAAGATGAATTTGAATTGATTGAGGATTAGTCGGATTTGGGAGGAAAGTTCGTGTTAAGCATTTGATTGTACAAGATTAAGATTTGAACCTTTGGAAGTTGATGATTTTCGTATAGACATTGATTGGTTAGTTCGTGTGATTACTCCAAGTAGAGGTAGACTAAGCCAATAGAATTGATGTTGGAAAATCTTTAAGTATTTTCTCGGAAGTTATGAAGTCATAGGTTATGTGATTTCTGACGTGGGATTATTAGAGATTAGATAGGTTGGATTTAATATCCGGTTATAGATGATTGTTTGATGGTAGCGAGATTGAGAAGAATTAACTCTGAACTAGATTGTTATAGTCGAGTTCGAGGAATAAGTTTTGCTAAGCGTTGGATTAATATGTGGAGACATTATAGTCTTAAGAGATGAATTTTCGCTTGAAAAGTGTTGAATTAATGATTAAGTTGGAGAAAGAAAGTTTTAGCATAAGTTGAATACTTGAGGTTGGTGATATGGATTCCAAGGAAATATGCTGAGATTACTAAGTGAGATTTACTAAGTTGGATTGAAATCTTAGGGTTAAGATTGAATCTTGAGAGTCGAGAATCGCATACGAGTAAGAGATCTTACAGTTGTAGCTGTGACAATAGGAGTTGAATCTTAGAAGAATGAAGACCTGGAGATGGGTTTCGGGTTAAGACCATTGAGGTATAATATAAGAGTGATCTTGAAGTAAATGAATCTTGGGTTGTGTAGGGTCATAAGGTTGGTTATAAGTTGGTGATCGATTGATGTTGATCATGAGGTTGCAGACATAATGAGCCATGTGATATGATTTGAATGATGTTAGCATAATAAGTTGTGGATGTGAAAGCATGACGACACTGGTCAGGTCGTTTGGGTAAGTGAAGGAGTTATAGTTTTTAAGAAACGGATATTCATTTAAGAAGTATTGAAGGATTAAAGGACATTAGAGGACCAAACTTGGAGAAGGTTTAGGTTTTAAATCTATGAATGTCTGTCTAAGGTGTGAAGGACTCAAAGTTTGTCAGAATTTGATTGGGAGATTAAGAAGTTGATTGACGAGATGGTGGTTGAGTCCCAAAAGGAGGGTGTTGGTGTTAAGATGAATACTTGAAGTTGTTATGTTTGGACAAGTTTCTTAGAGCTTAAGAGTGGATGAAACTTTGTTATGGATTTTGATGATGCATATTACGGTTAACAAGTGAATTTTACTAAGGTTGAATGAGAATCCTAGGGCTAAGGTTGACCTAGTGAGCTGAGATTCATGTACACATACGAGATTTAGTGGTGTTAGCGGTTACGATAGAGTTAAATCTCAGAATGTTGAAGGATCGGATGATAAGATGGCTAGTTAAGTCCCTTGAGGTATAGTTATGATGTAATCTACTAGAGGATAAGTCTCGATTTATGCGAAGTGTTAGGGATTTCAGTAAGTGTAAATAGGTTTGAGTGAGGGAAGTTCTAAGGAAGAAGACGATAATAATGGATTGTTAGATATTAAGAAGAGGATTATCTTATAAGTTGTTGGTAACTTGATGTTGAAGGGGATAAGATTAGTGAAGGACAAGAAATAAGGACATAAGTCGATTTTTAATTCGAATGGTGACTAAGTAGGAGATTGATTTCATTGTGCGAGTGATGATAGTTACGAAGTTGGATGTGACGTTAATGGACTATTAGATTCCAACGCAATGTTTCGTCTAAGAGTTATCGAACGAACAAGTGATGGACTGTAGATGAAGATCACGAGGACAAGTTGAGTATCTACTTTGAGATGACAGAGAGGCACTGAGTTTAAGAAGAATTCCGGACGACCGAAAGTAAAGAAGTAAGTGGCTAAGGTTGTGCGACTGCACGGAATGCCAACCGGTATCATTTCAAGCAGAGGTCCGACGCAAGTAATCGAGTCAGACGACATGAGGTTGAATGATGTTTTGTCTTTTGAGACGCCGATAGTTAGCAGTGGGGATAGAAGAGTGAAACAGTTAAGGGGAAGGCAGATTGCTTAAGTAAAGATTTTGAGGAACAATGACACAGGCACTACTACATGGGAATTGGAAGATAAGATCAAGGAACTGTATTCCGAACTTTTTGCAGAGCTCTGAGTTTCGAGGACGAAACTTTCTTTTTGGAGGGGAGTATTGTAAGACCTGGATTTTCAGAACAAGTTAAGTTTCCGACTCACACGTAGAAATAGTGTAAGCGTGACAGGAGTTTGACATTTGAGAAAGATTAATGAAGAAGAAAGTTCAGGAATTGCTTGAGGAATGTTGCGTAGCTGTTTTCGGAGTTAGTGCGAGTCGTCTGCACACCTGCCTTATGGCAAGCGTGTCCAGAATAGGCTATTTCGCTCTTAAAGCAACGTTTTGAGTGAGATTTCGAACTCTCGGAAAATTTAAAGATTCTTTTTATTTTTCCATCGACCAGCGTTTCATTTCGGAACTCTGGACTGTACGCACGATAGGTTTCACTTTTCGGATGTCCGCCGACGCTAATTTCTTTGCTTCGAAACCCTATTTTCGAGCAATGGATGAATACTTTTTCTATTCGGGACTTCTAACGAAGATTCCGTCCGCGTTGCCAGACTTGTTTCGACGTTTCCAATCTTTCTTCAGTTGGAAGTTTTGTCGTTTGAGCATCACAGCAAAAAGTAGTTTTTCGGGGCAGATTAACCGACACCGCTTTTGAGTTTTTCGATATCGTTTTTCCCAAATCCTAGATATTTGTTTTGAGTTCTGGAATTCCGACGCCAGAATCTCTCTTAGAATTTCTCGGTGATCGTGCTGCAAAAATCGGAATCGCGAAATTTTCATTTTCCCGCGATTTCACCCGCCTATAAATAGCGCGAAAAAGCAAAATCCTCTCATTTTCTTTCCATTTGTGGCTGATTTCGTGGGGAGCAAGGGGGGAGGGGATTTCCGCGAAAACTTGACCAATCTTCGTGCAGTTCGTCCCTACTTCTAGGTATCGAGGTAACTATCATGAATCCTGCCTCTGATTTCTGTTTCTGCTGAGTTTCTGAAGTCGTTTCTGTGCTCTAAGTTTTGAGCTTTTTCTAAAATTGTCCGATTTCTCTGATTTCTCGCTTGGGTTATGTTCCTTATGTTCCCCTGAGTCTAAAACCTCTGTCAGTAAACTCTGATTGCGATTCAGTTGTCCAGGATCTGAAAAATTGACTCAAAACTCTTTTTGTCTCACATTTCGAAACTTTATTGTCGAAAAGACTTAATATGACTTCGTGCCTTTAGGATTTGTTGTCACGGATATCATGAGGATCGTTGCTGTCAAATTTGTTTTCAGAACTGATAACTTTGAAGTTTTGAGCCTTTATTTTGGACCAAAATGCCCCTGCGTAGTCGTATTTCGGCCCGATTGTCCGAAAATTGTTCTGACAGTTTCTTTGCCTTAGTTTTACCCTAAAACTACCTTGTAAACTGATTTGATCGAAGAAAAAGAGCCGAAGCCCTTTTCTCCTTTTGGCCGTGGGTTTTTCCTAAGGGGAGGGGAGTTTTTCGTTTTCGAAAACTTGTCCTTTCGTACCTGTTTGTCGTATTCTGAAGCTTTGATGCTTTGTCTATCGTTTATGTATTGTATTGCGATCGAACTAATCGATTTTGTGTGGATTCTGCTTTGTTTTTCCTCCGAGGTTCAGTTGAAGGAACTTTGGAAGTTTCAAGGCATTCCTGTGAAGGAGATTTGATTTGCGAAGCTGGATCAGCTCGAGGTTAGGGCAACTTACTATATATTAGCTATGACTGCATGATAGGCGTCGATAAATTCGACTTATGTTTTATCTGATGTTGTTTTTGATGATGAGTTGATGTTATGATGCTTTTCCATACTTGTGATGTTGTGCTTTTGTTGGATTGAGCGTTTTGACGCAATTTCGGAGTGGAGATTCATTGATCTGGTGATCTTTGATATTTCGGGTTGGATGAACAACCCTAGGCAAGTCCAAATGTGGGGTTTGAGACTTAGCCATATGTTGGAATTCTTAGACTTTCCCCGGGAAATGTATTTTGGGTGGTTGATCTTTGAAAACTTAGAATGATAGAGCTTTGAAAAACTAAAGACTTGGGAAACTTAGACTTTGAGAAATAAACTCATAACTTGACTAATTCGAATTGAAACAATTTTTATTAACGTTTAAGCATAGGAGAACTGAAGGGGAAAATATTTACGAAAGACGGGGAAAAGTCGACTTTGTTGTGGGTTTGGAGAGTTATCGGAATTGGGGGAAGCCACTAAGGTGAGCTATGGTGATGATTGAAAGTCACCGAGTACTCTAGTACTCTTGGGGATTGTTGTGGAGCCGTGTTGTATTGACCGACACCTAGTGCTCTTGTTGTTTGGGCTGTGTTGTATTGACCGACACTAGACCCTTGTGTATTCTGTGGATGGAGTTGTGTTGTATTGACCGACACTTACTCCGAGTTGTGTTGTATTGACCGACACTAACTCATGGGTTTGTTGAGATTGGGTTGTGAGCTAAACACTTTCGTGGTAAGGACGATTCGTTGTTTGGCTAACCACGTTGCATTCAATCGGGTGAATAACGGGAATGGTTCACCTGTGCATATCATGGTGAATAACGGGAATGGTTCACCTTGCATTAATGATGAATAACGGGAATGGTTCATCATTCGGTGAATAACGGGAATGGTTCACCAAGGATGAATAACGGGAATGGTTCATCCAGGATGGATTTCATCCAGGATGGATAACGGGAATGGTCCATCCATAGTGAAAATGCTTCACTTGTGGCGAACGGGAACGCGTCACAAATCCGGATACATATTGTGCATTTCACGCATACATTCATGCTGACTGAGATTGTGTGCTGTTTGTTTATTGAAGCAATGTTAGAGCCATAACATGCTAGGATTGTTTATATGTATATATATCAACATATATCTATACCCCATATCACATGTTGAGTGTATATCTACTTATTGTTGTGAGTTGACCCTAGCGCCTTGGCTTTGTTTGTATGTTTGTGTTTGGGCGGTCGGCCTGCTGCCAGATGTCGATGGCCGACTGGTGTTCGATGGTCTCTCCCTCGGGGGGGATCAGATATGAGCTTGTGGATCGGGATGCCCCCACCGCTTGGGTGATCGATGTTGTGGGTCATCGAGCGACGTACCGGGGAAGGGTCATGGAGGACCGGACTGACGAGTGTGAACATCTGACGAAAGAAGTTCTACGACGCATGGAGCTGAGCTTCAACTTGCCGTCTTCAGTTCGCCGAGGACTCGGATGTGTGAGCAGTTATGGGTTGGTAGAGTTAGGCAGGCGTCATATTTGTGTAGAGCTCTGATTCGTTTTGCTTTTGGGACGGGGTAGGTTCCCGACGCATGGCTTTTGTGTGGTTCTCTTATTGAGGGATCACAGTGAGTCAGTCGGACTATAGGAGTCTTTGCTTAGGCCATTTTGAGGCCGACTTTCTCCCAGTGGATTGTAATTATAACCTTTTCACTCACACTTCTGGATCTGTAACTATTTGCCTACGGGCACACTACTTTGGAGTCACTGCGAGTGCGCGTGACATGGGAGTGCAGCTGAGGCTGTACATGTGTATATATTTGTGTGTTGGTTGGGTTTTGTCTTTATTTTCTATTGCTTGATTTAAAAGGTATCAAACAAAAAAATTACCTGTTTTCAGCGTAAAGTCTATTTTTGGTTACTAAAGTGACACCTGGAAATCGGGGTGTTACAGATCCCACTGGCCTCCAGTATCCCGCCTTTCCCTTTTTCTTGCTCTTCTCTTGGCTCGTGCTTACAAGAGTCGGCTTCCTAAACCTGGGCAATCCCCAGAGCCTGGGCTCAATCGCCTGCACTCCTCTGCTAAATTTGTACATTTCCAAGTCCTCGATTATGTTCGCCCAGCGTTCCTCGGCATGGGCATCAGTGAACTGCCCATCTCTTCCCATCCTACCGTCTAACCTTCTCTGACCCTAGCTGCTCCTTAGTCTCTCACTCTTTCAAGCAACCATCTTCTCCAATCTCCCTTCGCTGTTTCACCTTCGGCCTTGAAAACCCTGCTAGCCTTGACCCCATTCCAAGATCTCGATCTCGTGACATCTGTGTCCATCACTGACTCCCTTCTTTCCATACAAACTACGACAATTATTATAGAATTCTCTCGCCCTCCGCTGATCTACCACGATCTTTCCCACTTTACCACAGATTAGTGGGTACTTCACTGCTAGGTGAGCCGTTGAAATTACTGCGCAGAGACGATTTAACGTGTTCCCCTCGATGATGACATTATATGACGCCACAACCTGCAATACCAAATACCTCACACGCAAAAGCTTGATGTTCTCGTCAATTCCAAAGACCGTGTCTAAATCCAGGTAGCCACGCACCCAGACTTGTTCTCCTGAGAAACCTACCAGAGTCCTAGTGTACAAAATCAGGTCCTTATCTGTTAATCCCAACTTCTCGAACGCATCGCCGTAAATAATATCCGCAGAACTTCCTTGGTCCAAAAGTACTCTTCGCACATTAAAGTTATTGATCCTTACCATCACCACCATAGGATCATCCTTGTGTGTCTTGATTCCCTCGAAATCTGCCGATGATATCACTATGTCTGGGTGATGAAAACCGAATGGGGTCGCATACTCTTGCACTGATTAACCGCCCTGACATGCCTGCGCCTTGCCAAAGGTGTATCACCGCCTCCACTGGTGGTTCGAGATCTTTGTTGAAGGTTTCTTCAGCTCCCTTCTTTCTTGTCACCAACGTCTCCTTCTTGTCGGTTGTTGGCGTTTGACCACGATCGTCCCGTCTGCGATGATCCTGCTGACAGCTCCCTTTATATCGATTTCCCGGCTGTCGATCTCCTTGCCAGCGATCACCTCGATTATTCAACTGTGAGCATCCCGCCCTGATTAATCTCTCAATCTCGTTTTTTAACGTGAAGCAATCTCCGGTGTCATGACCCGCCGATCGATGGTATTCGCACCACTTGATTTTATCTACTGCCGCCCGAGGTGGGTTAGCCTCCCTCTCACCCTCTTCGACTGCGTGTGTCACCTTGACTTCCCTGAGCAATTCCGTCAAATGTGCGCTCAGAGTTTTGCCCGATTCCTCTCACCGGCGAGAATCGGCTTGACGCCACGGCCGTCGACGCTCGTAACTTTCCTTCTTTGGGTAGAGTTGCTCCTTCGCAAACTTTTCCACTGACTTGCCCCTTTTTTCCTTCCGCTTACTGCCTTCCCTTTTTTCCCGACTTTGTTGGCCCGCCGGCGAGACATCCCTCTGATCACCATCCTTCTCCATCTTTGCGCGCTTCCTTTTGAAATTGTCATCCTCCTCATCCAAGATGTAGGTGTTCGCCCGAGCACGTATTTCTGCCATCGACCAAGCGGGCTTACGACTCAACTTACTGTTCAGCTTCCCCGACTGCAGTCCATTCTTGAAAGCTCCCGCACAGGCATGCGGTTCTGACTCTTCAATCTTAACAGACGCTGCATTGAACCGCCTCACGTTTTGATTCAATGTTTCACCCTCTGATTGGCGGACGTTGTACAGATCGTCGATCGTTACCTGCTTGATCTTACTCGCATAGAATTGAACAAGGAACTTCGACGAGAAGTTGCTAAAATTTGTGATAGATCCCCGTGGCAGAGTCGTGAACCAAGCCATTGTTGTGCCCTTAAACACCGACAGGAACATCCTGCACTTCACCGCGTCGGAAGCTGAGCTTATGACCATCTTCGTGTTGAAATAAAGCAGATGATCCTTTGGATCGGTCTTTCCACTATACGTCTCGAGAACAAGGTTCTTCATGTTGTCCGGGATGGCCACTACCCTCACCGCCGCTGAGAATAGCTCGAACTCAGCGACGTCCTCTGCTTCTCGCTCTCCTTCGTCTTGCTGCTCGAGGTAATAGTACTCTAACTGTTCCTGCAAGTAATCGTTCCGCTGCCGTAAGTCATCAACATTGCGGATCAGGCATCTTCAATCTTGGTCAGTGATCGGAGCCTGAGGTAGCGGTGTTCCGTCCCTTGAGACCTCTGGTGAGTGCGTCGAGGATCCCTGTCGCTCAAGTGAGGACGGTGGAGAAGGTAGCGGAGGCGTCGGAGAAGGAGGCGGAGGAGGAGTCGGTTGCTCGCGACGAACCTCTTCCCGGCGCGGCCTTCCTCTTACACGACGTGGTGGTTAACCGCGTCTCTGCTCCAGCTCTTCGTCGCGTCGTCGACGGCGTGTCTCCATCAAATTCCAATCACAAACTAGGAATTCAGCCGGAAATACGAAAATCAAAGAAAATTCTACAGAAAATCAAACTTCTCTCAACGAAATCACATTCCACGTAGTCCGGGAATCGAAATCTACTGATCCCCACAGACGGCGCCAATATTTATAGGCTTCTGGTTGGTCCTTTCTCCCCTAACCGTCCTTAGTGGGCCAGTTGGGCCTCTCGGGATAGGCCCAAACTCTCTGGGTTACTCACCGCCCTAAGGCAAGCGCCCCTGGGCGAGGGCCCCTAGGTCTCACCCCGTTATCTTTTAAAAAAACTGAAATCCATCAATTAAATCCCTTTTTGATAAAAAGAAACCCAATCTTTTATTAAAACATACATATTTTCTCTCAATTTGTTGCCACTAACTCACAACAAATCAAAATCATATCTCTAGATCACAATTTCGGCCTCTAATGTAACACCCCGATTTCCAGGTGTCACTTTAGTAACCAAAAACAAACTTTACGCGGAAAACAGGTAATTTTTTTTTTCGTTTGATTCCTTTAAATAAAAGCTATGAAGAAATAAAGACAAAACCCAACAACTAAACTAACCGATATACAATATATACACATGTACAGCCTCAGTTGCACTCCATGTCACGCGCACTCGCAGTGACTCCAAAGTAGTACGCCCGCAGGCAAATATATACAAACCAGAACTGAGAGGAAAAGTATCAAAATACAGTTATCCAGAGAAAGTCGGCACCCAAAAATGGCCTGAAAGAAAGACCCCTATACTCCGACAGACTCTCTGTGATCCTCCTCAAAAGAACCACACAAAAAAGCTACACATCGGAACCTACCCTGTCCCAAAAAGAAACTGACGATCAGAGCTCTACACAAAAATGTCGCTAGTCCTAACCTACCCTCTCCCAGCTCAGCTCACCAATCCTCCTCCTCCTCATCGCTGCTCGGCGAGTAGCTCTCCCCACTGCTCTCGGAGTCAGAGTCGGAATCCACTGTAATCATCTCGGTGTCCAAATCCATGACCTCCCTCCAAACTGTCCTGCGCACCGCCCTTGTCGAGCCGGTCTCCACATCCACCTCTCCTGTAAGAACATCCTCCTCCACCACCCTCATCAAGGGGTCCACACGGTAGCCGTGCGGTGAAGAGAAAGATAAGAGACGTGAGGCAGATGGGACAACAGACTCCCTCCTCGGCTGTACGAGTCTAGAGGATGATGCCACGTCGGTAGGGGCAATGGCAGTAGCAGGAGTTGGCGCAACAGGTCTAGCAGCAACAGCAGGCGCGATCTCCGCCGGGTCCTCCTCAATAGAAGGTGAAGTCGAAGGTGGTGCAGGTGGTCCATGACCAGTGCCTGGTCCACAGTGAACTGAGGGCGGCAAGTCAAAACTCAGCTCCATACGCCGTAGCACTCCTCTCGTCAGGCGTCCTCGCTCATCCGTCCGGTCCTCCGTGACCCTTCCCCTGTACGTCGCTTGGTGACCAGGGACATCGATCACCCAAGCGGTGGGGGCATCCCGATCCAGCAGCTCATATCTGATCCCCCCCGAGGGAGAGACCATCGAGAACCAGTCGGCCATCGACATCTGGCAGCAGGCCGACCGCCCAAACACAAACATACAAACAAAGCTAAGGCGCTAGGGTCAACTCACAGAAATAAGTAGATATACACTCAACATGGGATAGGGGGTATAGATATATGTTGATATATACATATATAAACAATCCTAGCATGTTATGGCTCTAACAATGCTTCAATAAACAAACAGCACACAATTCAAGTCAGAATGAATGTATGCGTGAAATGCACAATATGATCCGGATTTGTGACGCGTTCCCGTTCGCCACAAGTGAAGCATTCCCGTTCTTCACTATGGATGAACCATTCCCGTTATTCATCCTGGATGAACCATTCCCGTTATTCATCCTTGGTGAACCATTCCCGTTTTTCACCGTATGATGAACCATTCCCGTTATTCATCATTTATGCAAAGTGAACCATTCTCGTTATTCACCCGATCGATGCAATATGGTTAGCCAAACATCGAATCGTCCTCACCACATAAGTGTTTAGCTCAAACCCAAACTCACAACAAACCCAAGAGTTAGTGTCGGTCAATACAACACAACTCCACCAACAAGAATACACAAGGGTCTAGTGTCGGTCAATTCAACACAGCCCAAACAAGAAGATAACCCTAGGGATTAGTGTCGGTCAATACAACACAACTCCCACAACAAAACCCAAAATCAAAACCAGAGCCAGTGTCGGTCAATACAACACAACTCGAATAACAAACCCCAAGAGTACTAGAGTACTCGGTGACTTTCAATCATCACCATAGCTCACCTTAGTGGCTTTCCCCAATTCCAATAACTCTCCAAACCCACAACAAAAGTCGACTTTTCCCCGTCTTTCGCAATTATTTTCCCCTTTAGTTCTCCTATGATTATTCGTTTAGTAAAAACGTTTCGAATTGGATTAGTCAGGTTATGAGTTTATTTCTCAAAGTCTAAGTCTCCCAAAGTCTCTAGTTTTCGAAATTATAATCTTTCTAAGTTTCCAAAAACCCGCCAAAAGAAGTTTCCCGGGGAAAGTCTAAGTATTCAAACGAATCCCAACAAATGGCTAAGTCTCAAACCCCACATTTGAACTTGCCTAGGGTTGTTCATCCAACCCGAAATATCAAAGATCACCAGATCAATGAATCTCCACTCCGAAGTCGCGTCAAAACGCACCATCCAACAATATCACAATATCACAAGTTATGGAAAAGCATCATAACATCAACTCATCATCATAAACAACATCAAATAAAGCATAAGTCAAATTTATCGACGCCTATCATGCAATCATAGCTAATATAGTAAGTTGCCCTAACCTCGAGCTGTTCCAGCTTCGCAAACAAAGTTTTCCTCAAACAATTGCTCTGAGTATTCCAAAGTTCCTTCAACTGAACCTCGGAGAAAACAAAGCAGAAACCAAACAAAATCGATTAGTTCGATCGCAATACAATACATAAACAATAGACAAAGCATTAAAGCTTCAGAATACGATATCCGGGTACGAAAAGACAAGTTTTCGAAAACGAAAAACTTCCCCCCTAAAGGAAATAACCCACGGCCTCAAAGGAAAAAGGGCTTCGGCTCTTTTTCTTCGATCAAATCTGTTTACAAGGTAGTTTTAGGGTAAAACTATGGCAAAGAAACTGTCAGAACAATTTTCGGACAATCGGGTCGAAATACGGCTATCCAGGGGCATTTTGGTCCAAAATAAAGGCTCAAAACTTCAAAGTTATCAGTTCTGAAAACAAATTTGACAGGAATGATCCTCATGACATCCGTGACAACAAATCCTAAAGGCACGAAGTCAGATTACAGCTTTTCGACAATAAAGTTTCGAAATGTGAGACAAAAAGGGTTTTGAATCAGTTTTTCAGATCCTTGACAACTGGATCATAATCAGCGATTACTGACAGAGGTTTTAGGCTCTTGGGAACCTAGGGAACAAAACCCAACCAAGAAATCAAAGAAATCGGACAATTTTAGAAAAAGCTCAAAACTGTGAGCACAGAAACGACTTCAGAAACTCAGCAGAAACAATAATCAGAGGTAGGATTCATGCTAGTTACCTCAATACCTAGAAGTAGGGACGAACTGCACGAAGATTGGTCAAGTTTTCGCGAAAAATCTTCTTCTCCCTTGCTCCCTAGAACTCGCGGCCTTGGAGGAAAGAAAATGGCAAGATTTTGCTTTTTCGAGCTATTTATAGGCGGGTGAAATCGCGGGAAAATGAAAATTTCGCGATTCCGATTTTTGCAGCACGTTCACCGAAGAATTCTAAGAGAGATTCTGGCGTCAGAATTCCAGAACTCAAAACAAATATCTATGATTTGGGAAAAACGATATCCAAAATCCCAAAAGCGGTGTAAGTTAGTCTGTCCCGAAAAACTACTTTTTGCTGTGATGCTCAAACGACAAAACTTCCTACTGAAGAAAGATTGGAAACGTCGAAACAAATCTGGCAACGCAAACGGAATCTTCGTTAGAAGTCCCGAATAGAAAAAATATTCATCCATCGCTCGAATCTAGGGTTTCGAAGCAAAGAAATTAGCGTCGGCGGACTTCCGAAAAGTGAAACCTATCGTGCGTACAGTCCAGAGTTCCGAAATGAAACGCTGGTTGATGGAAAAATAAAGAGAATCTTTAAATTTTCCAAGAGTTCGAAATCTCACTTAAAACGTTACTCTAAGGGCGAATTAGCCTATTCTGGACACGCTCGCCATAAGGCAGGTGTGCAGACGACTCGCACTAACTCCGAAAACGACAACGCAACATTTCTCAAGGAATTCCTGAACTTTCTTCTTCATTAATCTTTCTCAAATATCAAACTCCTGTCACGCTTACACTGATTCTACGCGTGAGTCGGAAATTAGCTTGTTCTGAAAATCCAGGTCTTACATCTAACCCTAATTTTGTCATCAATATTCGCGCAACACCCTATCTTGGGGTCAAAATCTCACAAAATTAAATTAACTAAAATTATTTGACACAAGTTTTATTATTTTTCTGAAATGATAAAATTTCAACGCATATTATCACACAATAATTCTATAATTACTTAAAATTCACTCATTATTATTTAATAATTATAATAAAATCAGGGTCTTACACAATTTACGCTGTAAAATGTGTAAACGTACTTGTATAATTGTAATAAACATTAGACTTAGAAAATTTTTCATTGATTTTCAAAACATGGGAGCTATCATCCCTTCATTTACATTTGTCGCCTCACTAAAAACCTCGCGGAGGAAAAAAGAGTGCGACTTCTTTGTTTTTTCTTTTTAACTAAAATACTGCCTCAAGTGAGAGGTGTTCCATGTTCCAGGAATCCTTTTGCCATCCAATTGCTCTAGCTTGTAAGCTCCATTCCCCATGTCTCCTATCACCCTAAAGGGTCCATCCCAATTTGGCGAGATTTTGTTGTGTTTAGTCGGCATTGTTCTTTTTCAAAGCACCAAATCTTCCGCCTTCATTGTTATTGGTACTACCTTTGTTGCATATTTCCGGGCGATTCTTCCCTTGCCTGCTTCATTCCTTATATGTGCCTCCATTTGTTCCTCTGGTAACATGATCAAATTGGCTATAAAATTTTCCCCATTTTCCGCTTAATTGAATCTACATACTCGCCAACTTTGATTCTCGATTTCCACAGGTAACATGGCGTTTGTCCCATATGTCAGCCGATACGACGTTTCTCCAGTACTTGTTTGTTCCGTTGTGTTGTACGCTCATAAAACACTTGGTAGCTCTTCAGCCCATAGTCCTTTCGCCTTATCTAGCTTCTTTTTCAAACCATTCAGAATCACTTTGTTAGCCGATTCGGCCTGCCCATTAGGATGCTCCACCGACGCAAACCTCATCTCAATTCCAAGATCCGCACAAAACTCTCCTGTCAAAGTACTAGTGAACTGAGTGTCGTTGTCCATTACCAATGCCATTGGTACACCATAAAAAGTTTAGGACCTTGGCGGCTGTAATAGTAGCCAATGCTTCGGCCCACTGCCACGACAATGTATTTCATTTGTGCTTTTGCTACTGGAAATGGACCTAGAATATCCGTTCCCTACATGGTGAATGGTCATGGTGCCATCATGGTTGTTAAGTGTTCCGGCGGGGCTTTATGCAGATCTACGAAGACTTGACATTTGGTACACTTCTTGACATATTCAAGACAATCTCTCTTGATCGTTGGCCCATAGAACCCAACCCTTAGTACCTTTACTGCTAATGATCGCCCGCCTATGTAACTGGAGCATACACCTTCGTGGACTTCCGCCATGATACTTTGAGCGTCCCTAATGTCCACACATTTGAGCAATGGTGACATTATTCCGCACCTGTATAAATCCTCGTCTACTAGTGTGTAAAAGCTGGCCTCCCTGCGCCTTTCTCTTGTATTTAAATTGTCTTCCTTTGGAGGGTTTTGGAGAAAATTTTTAATTGGCTCCATCCATGAAGGTTCACCTTCTGTTATTGCTTTTACTGCCTTCATTTTTATCTCAACTAAGTCAATACTTGGGCGAGGAAGGGTTTCTAGTATTACTGTTTGATAATTGCCTAGTCGATCCGTGCTAGCCAATTTAGCTAACACATTTGCCCGCTCATTTTGACTCCTTGAGATATGTTCTATCTTGACTTCCTTGATCGCCATCATTAATCTGTGCACAATTTCCAAGTATTTAGAAAGTTGTGGGTCCTTCACTTGATATTCTCCTTTTACTTGTCTAACCACCAACTGAGAGTCGCCTTTGACAAACAATTTTTGGACTCCCAGTTCAATGGCGAGTCTTAATCCGGCTATTAATGCTTCATATTCTTCTTGGTTATTGCTTGCTCTAAATTTGACCTTAAGTGATTGTTTAATTTTTATCTTGTCCGGGCCTTCAATGGTTGCACCCACCCCACTTCTTATATCATTCAAAGATCCATCAATAGATAAGATCCACTCGTCGCTTATTCCGTCACCCTCTGAAGGCTTCATTTCCACCACAAAATCAATCAAACTTTGGATCGTGACGGTCCCCCCTTGGTTCATACTGAATGTCATATTCTGATAGCTCCACTGACCAATTGACCAATCGTCCTGATAGATCGGGTTTCTGCAGTACTTGTCTTAACGGGATATCAGTTTTCACTTTTACTTGGAAACTCTGAAAGTATGGCCTGAGTCGCCTTGCCGTTTTCAAGATTGCTAAAGCCGCCTTTTCTATTTTTTGGTATCTTATTTCAGCGCGTTGCAGAGTATGGCTGACGAAGTAAATAAACTTGTATTTTTTCTTCTCTTCTTGCAGTAAGACTATGCTGACCGCCTTATCAGTGACCGCCAAGTAAAGAATTAAAGGAACAGTTGGAGTTGGTTTGGATAAAACTAGCGGTGTTGCTAATAATTCTTTTAACTTGCTAAACGCTTGCTCACACGCTTCAGTCCACTGGAATGATGAATTCTTCATCAAGCATGCAAAGAATGGGGCCGCTTTGTCGCACGCCATTGGCAAAAAACGAGATAAAGCAGCCAAACGCCCTGTTAGCCTTTGTACTTCCCGAACATTCGTTGGACTTTTCATTTCCAAAATTGCCTTACACTTGTCCGGGTTCACTTCAATTCCTCTTGACGTTATCATGAACCCTAAGAATTTTCCTCCTTGAATTCCAAAAGAACATTTTTCAGAGTTCAATTTCATGTTGTATTTTCTTAGCTGAGCAAAAGCTTCCTTTAAGTCTTCACAATGTTTCGCTGCCATGGGGGACTTGACAATCATGTCATCAACATATACTTCCATGTTCCTTCCAACTTGGTTTACAAATATTTTATCCATCAGGTGCTGGTAAGTAGCGCCCGCATTCTTCAGGCCAAAAGAAATGGTTCTGTAGCAGTAATTAGCCTGATTGGACATGAACGTTGTGCTTTCCTAATCTGGGGGATGCATCATGATTTGATTATACCCGGAATAGGCGTTTATGAGGCTCAACGATTCATTTCCTGAAGCTCCATCCACCAATTTATCGACATTGGGTAATGGGTAAGAATCTTTTGGCCAGAAGCACTTTGTCTTTAACCTTTATCGACTTAGTTTCTTCCAAAGGCTGAGGATGAAAGTCTTCAGTGTCATCTCTTGGGTCCAAAGTGAAACCTTCTTGTGGAAAGATCTCGGTGATTCTGTGGCTTTCCTTGGTAGCCTTCCTTCCATAAAGAGCCACACTTTTAAGGTAGCACTCCCTCGCTGCCTCTTGATCCACACGCAAAATTCCACTTTTTCTGTTGCACGCCGGATATTTGATAGTCAAGTGAGCAGTGGAAATTACCGCGCATAATTTGTTGAGTGTATCACGGCCGAGCAGAGCAATATAGTTTTCTCGACAGACAAGGACAAGGTACTTGACCTAGAATTTCTTGACGAAGTCTCCCTCGCCGAAGGCGGTCAAAATTTCCACATAGCCCCAGACATTCACACGATCACCCGTGAAACCAACAAGGGTTCCTGGGTATGGCTTCAAATCTGACTCCTTGAGACCCAAACGATCAAATGCATCGTTGTAGTTAATGTCCGCCGAGGATCCCTGATCTAGAAACACTTTCTTAGTTTTGTAGTTGTTGACCCTGATTGTTACCACAATGGGATCATTGTCATGCGGAATCACATGTGCAAAATCTTGTGGAGTGAATGTGATTGGGGAATGACTTAACCAACATGCTCCCTCGTATGCCTTATCTACTGAATGGACCGCCGAAACATGCCTTTTCCTAGCTTTGCTGGAAAGCTCTCGTCCTCCAAATCCCCCCGCAATGGACGCACACTCCCCTATAGGGTCACCAAATTCCTCCACCACTTCTTAGACCTTCCCTTTGTTTTCCTGGATCGCCTTTGAAAATTCTTGCACTAAAACATCCTTGACAAAGTTTGCCAAGTGTCCTGCTTTGATCAGGCGATATATCTCCCTCCGTAAAGTCCAACAATTGTCGGTGGTATGGCCCAACGCTTTGTGAAACTCGCACCACCTGTTGGTATCAAAATTAGTTGGTGGTCGCCGAGGAGGAAGCGGGTACTGCTCCGCATTAGTTTGACCAACCGCCCACAATATCGTGCTTAGTGGGGCATTCAATTTTGTTAATGGTGCGACCGGTTGAGCTGCCTGCCCCGGCGGGGTTCCTATGCCAAGTGTTGCTCTGAAATCCCTGCTTGGTATGTTGATATGGTCCAGGCCTTGGCTGGCGAGGGGTTGGTGCTGATCTTGAATCTTTTCCCGCCTTGGGTTTCTCAAGTGGGGTGGTGCCTTGGTGAGCGCTCTTTCGCCAATCCTCCCTCTCTTTTTTGTTTTGATCGTCCTGCTCGATCAGAATAAATTCTTGGTTTCTTGCTCTCAATTCCATCATGTCACGCGCCAGGCGTCTCGTAAAATTACAATTCAACGATCCCGCCCGAAGGCCATTTTTGAAAGATGCCACACATACATCAGGACTGTCCTCTTCCAATTGGACTGCCATTTTGCTTAATCGCGCCATGTAAGTCATGAGTTTCTCGCCTGGCTGTTGATGTATATTGATCAAATCAAAGATCGTCGCCTTAGTAGTCTGATTGGCCGAGAATTGAGTTAAGAATTTGGTGGATAAATCAGTGAAATTGTCTATAGAGAAAGGTGGCTACTTAATGAACCACGTCATTGCCATGCCCTTGAATGTTGATGGCAATAGTCGATATTTTACTGCATCTGTCGCCCCGCCAATGACCATCTTTGGGTTAAAATACCTTAGGTGTTCCATGGGGTCAGTGTCGCCTGAAAAAGCGTCCAACGCCAATGTCTGCAAGTGTTCTGGTATCCCTTCGACCGTAATGGCGGGCACAAAAGAATGGAATTCAACGACATTTTCTGCGTTGAGGCGCTGTCCTCGCCGAGAATCCCTCATTTGGTTCAAATATTCCACCTGAGCTTGCAAATGTTCATTCTGGCGTTGAACATGTTGCAAAGTATCCAACATGTGTTTCAAAGCTACTGGAGTGATACCTGTGATCACATCTTGGTCTTTCACAGGTTCCCTTGCCCTCACACCGTCCAGATCTTTGTGTATCGGCGCCAGTTGAGGTCGCCGAATGTAACACCCCGATTTCGGTAGCGTCACTTTAGTAACCAAAAAGAAACTTAAAGCGGAAAAACGTGAATATTTTTTTTCGATATAATTAAAGACTTAAAAGAATGAAACTCAACAACAAAAGATAACAGAACTAATATACAATAATATTTACAGCCCCCGCTGTAAGTAACAAACCACGTCACGAGTATCCTCCAGTGACAGGAAGTAGTAAAGAGTAGCGCCCGTAGGCAATATGTACAGTCCAAAGGAAAATTTAAGTGTTCGCAACACAATCCCTCAAAAATGAGAATAAGTTAGCCCAAACGGCCTAAAACAAGACCCCCTAGTCCAACCAACTCTCTGTGATTTCCGTAGAGAAACCACACAAAAAGCTATCGGCAGGAAACTACCCTGTCCCCAACTAGAAGCATGACGGTTAGAGCTAAGACTCTACTCCTACACTAATCCTATCTCGAGGTCTGGTATCCCGCCGTGTATTAACCTCAAAATGAGTGCATGAATGCAAAGTGATTAGCCAAACAACATCTCCGACCTCACTCGACACGTCGCCACGTGTTCTAACTAACTTACTGTCTCTATAAGGAATACCCTTTGGTAAATGTCGATTCTGCGACAAAATACAATTAATCATAAAAAGAGTGCAAACACTCATGATAAATCTTCGAATCATCGATGCTTTCACGAAGTCTCACGCTTCAGTGAAGTCTTATACAATCACGAAGTCTCACGCTCCAGTGAAGTTTTATGCTTTCACGAGGTCTCACGCCTCAGTGAATTTATACACTTGCACGAAGTCTCACGCTTCAGTGAAGTTTCATGCTGTTCACGAGGTCTCACGCCTCAGTGAAGATCCATGCTTTTCACGAGGTCTCACGCCTCAGTGAAGCTTCTCGGCTCATCCCTTGGATGGCTAAACAAACTGCTCCAAGAGCGAAGGAGTATCAACATACTCAGAACTTACAAATTCCCTAAAACTTGGATTCGACGAGACTTCTCATTTTCCAAAACTAATATTTCAGTTTTAGGCTTGCATCTGAGATTGTTATCATTATTTAAAGGTTTAGAGGTTGTTTAATATCTTATGAATTTTCCTTGTAAAAATAGTTTCCTTTTAGTCTTATCGTATTTCCTATGAGTTTCAAAGATCCCATAATCCCAAGTAATTTCTAGAGAATGTCTCGATCCACTAAAACCATAACAAGGCCCAAACTCCGTTCGTCCCGTCAAACTTTCTCAAAATCTCATAAAAATTTGGCATGACCTGCCCGCTATCCTCACTCTCCAGTACCACAGACATATGTGTAATAGCGTAGTTAAATTAGCACAATCCAACAATCATAACTTATGTATCAACACATCCTAAATTAACCATGTAGCACTTAGCATATAGAGCATATATCACACATCCTAGATTAACCATTTAACACTTAGCATGTGATTCAAACTCAAAAAAACAGTCAATAGATGAATAATCATCATTGTCAGCCGAAGCCTCAGAAAACATTTTCCCAGTCAAACACAAACAAGTGCATAAACAGTAAATCAAGTCGAATGTGTCGACACCTAAAGCATTAGCTAATAGTTCAGTGAGTAGCCCTCACCTATAGCTCCTCCAGGGTTATCTTCAAACGCTCCTTCACAATCAACTCCTTGTTCTTCGGGAAATTCCTCAAAAGAACCTTTAGAGCAAAAACCACAGAAATCAATCACAATGAGTCAGAAACTCAGCAAACAATAGATACTAGGGTTACACGAAGTAGCATATACTCCGAGGTACGATAATCTAACGAAATCGGACAAGTTTTCGAAAAAGAAATTTTCCTCCTCCCCTAGGTTATTATTAGTCGTAACTAAGGTGAATCTAAACTCGGAAAAATTATCGGATCGAAAACTGTCGCAGGGGTATTTTGGTCATTATTTTCAGCTCAGAATTTCAAAATTGAAATTTCGAAAAACAAATTTGATGGGGACGTCAACAACGACGTTTATGACGACTAATCCTACAAGCACTTAGCTAAGTCGATAGTTTTCAGCTTAAAGGTTGCAACTTTGCTTAAAAATGGGTATTTCTCATAGAAATGGATTCCGGCGGCATTTCAGCGACATTCGGCAAAATGTAATCCGCTAGAAGTACACTTGGGCACGTAGGGAAGGAGTTTAGACACTAAAATCAAGCTATTTGGACAGTTTTACAAAAAGCTCCAAACTTTGAGCACAGAAAAACATAGAAGAAGTCGACAGAATTGACGATCAGAAGTGAGGGATAGTAACTATACCTCGTAGTGTTCAAGTAGCAACGAACTGTGAAGCAATCGGGCAAGAAACGGCGAAAATCTTCTTCTCCTCCTCCTCCAATGAAGCTCGCGGGTTTGAGAGAGAAATGGGTGAGTTTTTACCAAAATTTTTCATTTCCTGGCTATTTATAGGTTTTGGAAAATGCGGAAAAATGAAAATTTCGCGATTCCGATTTTTCCTGCGCTTCCTCCGTGAATTCTAAGATGGGTTTTGGCGACATAATTCCAAAACTCAAAAGAGGTTTCTTGGAATTAAGGTAAACGATTCAAAGTCGGTGTAAATCTATTTTACCCGAAAAACTACTTTTTGCAGTGAATGTCGGAAGAGAAAACTTCCTTCTGAAGAAAGATTGGAAACATCAAGAGAAATGGGTGTACGCGTGTGGAATCTTCATTTGAAGCCCCGAATAGAAAAAGTCTTCATCGTCGGTTGATTTTAGTTTTCTTGAACTATCAGGGTTTTAGTTTCGGCAAACCTCCGAGTATTGGAATTTGACGTTCGTACATTCCAGGGTTTCGTATCGAAACGCTTGTTTATAGACGATCAAGAGAAGTTCTAACATTTCTCTGAAGATTTTGGGAATTAGTTTCCATCGTGTCTTAAAGTGTAAATTAGCTATTTACTAGCGTTCTTGACCTAGGTTTAAGCGAATATTAGTCGTGCTATAACTTTTATCGATTTTGATACAATCTTTAGACTTTTCATGAACTTTATCCTTCATGAATTTATTCCATCCAATAAACTCTTGTTCAGGTTTCCCTTCACGATACATCAAACCTAATCGTGAATAGGAATTTTATTCACTAATCCTAAACTTAAAAACTTGGGTCTTACACCGAACACCTGGATCTGAGTTAGCAACCAAGCTTGAAGGTTTACCTGGAGTGGGCGATGTTGCCGGGGAGGGATGCGACCGCGCCACCGACTAAACGCCCTCCGAGGAAGCTTGTTGCTCTGGTTCAGGATGTACAATGTGGTCATGCTCCCGATCGCCGCCTCGGCCGCCATGACGGCCCCCACCACGACGGCGGTGGTCATGACGTCCGACGCCGCACGAGCGAGTCTCCATCAACTGCAACTCCTACCCTCCTACGTCATTGGTAGATCTAGGTCAAAGCCACAAACGGCGCCAATGTTCCGTACTAGAGCTTACTTAAGTATAAAAGGTATATAGGCTAAACCCTAGCAGAGTACAAAAAGTAAGATGATGTAACAATAAGGAAATATATTCATTAATGGTAAAAATATCCCTATTACAAGGTGAGGACCCCCCTTTTATAGTGGGTGTAGTCCTTATCTAGAAAGTTCCTATATTTGGATCTTACAACAAAGACCCAAATCCCTATGCGAATAAGACAAACCCAAAAGAATCTAATAGCTAGCAAGAGGGGCCACATGTAGGCCTCACAGTCCATTTTGCAAACCCGCTGGTGTCTTGGGCGGGCATAGGGTTGCTATATGGCCCGCCTAGACCAGACCAAAACCAAACATTTTGCAAAAAGCGAGGCACCCGTCTATAAGATCAAGTTTTGATCTAGTAGTACAACTCTATGTTTTGATGATTACAAGTTAACCTTTTGAGTATGAACAATTATGGTACTCTAACGTGTTTTTCTGAGTGTGCTATTTACAGGCTCTGACCTTGATTCAGTCTCACACAAATCAGAAGCACTGTGCATAAAGAGTGACCCAAGCAACGCTTTCGCAACATCTATGTTCACTCTGAGCAGTAGAAATGCTTCAGAAGATCTGAAGTTATACAAGCTCTGATATGGACTCAGCCACCAGAAGTTCTGAAGATCCAGAAGTTCTGACAACCAAGAAACTCTGAAGGTTCAGATGTTCTGATGGTGTAGAAGACTCTGAAGATCCAGAAGCTGAACAGTGGAAACTCTGATGTCCAGAAGCAAGAAACTCTGAAGACCATGTACTTCCCTCTGAGCTCAGAATCAAAAGATACAATGGTCAGAGGATCTGTGCTTTCCCTCTGACTCTGATCAACCGGCTTCAGAAGTTCCAACATGAAGCATTCCCCTGATCAGAAGTCTCCTAGGTTTAAAGGTCAAGTCGCTATCCAAGTACAAAAGCATGTGTACTATCCTGACGACCTACCTGACGTTCTCAGCCACAGCAGAAGCTGGAATTTCCAGAACTGCCCACCCACGGTAGCATTCCCATGCAGCGTTCAAACCCTAATCCTTGGAGTATAAATAGAGGCTGAAGATTGAAAGATGCGGTCAGAAGAATTACACACGCGCAAGCTATTTTCAAAAACCTTCAAGCATTCTTTCATCTGAATTTCATTGTGTTTACTATTAGCTTTTCAGAAGCAAATCTCTTGTAAACATTCTTTGTTAAACAGTTTGTTTAGTTACCTTTAGGAGATCAAGGTTGATCGGATCCTAGAGAAGACTAAAAGAGTGAATCTTAGTGTGAGCTAAGTCAGTGTAATTGTTAGTCACTTGTAGGTTTCAAGTGCAGTTGTAACACTTTACCTGATTAGTGGATTGTCTTCATTCTAAGAAGGAAGAAATCACCTTGACGGGTGGACTGGATTAGCTTGAGGGATTTATCAAGTGAACCAGGATAAAAATCCTTGTGTGCTTTTCTATCTCTTATCTTTAGCACTTAAGTCTCGAAAGATTTGTTGAAATCTTTAAGGTGGAAGTTTTTATTTGAAAACATTATTCAAACCCCCCCTTTCTACCGTTTTTCATACCTTCAATTGGTATCAGAGCGCAAGTTCTGATTACCACACCTAACAGTGTTCAGTGATCCGGGCCGGTGTGAAAAACAATGGCTACCACCAGTGAAACTCAAAGAGATGGTTACAATGCAAAGCCTCCCATGTTTGATGGTCAAAGATTCGAATATTGGAAAGATAGACTTGAAAGTTTCTTTCTGGGTTTTGATGCAGATCTCTGGGATATTATTCTGGATGGCTATGAGCGTCCAACTGATGAAGAAGGCAAGAAGATTCCAAGGTCATAGATGACTGCAGATCAAAAGAAGCTTTACTCACAACATCACAAAGCTAGAGCAATTCTTCTAAGTGCTATTTCTTATGAAGAGTACCAGAAGATTACAGATCGTGAGTATGCAAAAGACATTTTTGAATCTCTGAAGATGTCTCATGAAGGAAACAAGAAAGTCAAAGAATCAAAGGCATTGTCTTTGATCCAAAAGTATGAATCCTTCGTCATGGAGCCAAACGAGTCCATTGAAGAAATGTTTTCCAGATTTCAGTTGCTTGTAGCTGGAATACGACCTCTCAACAAGAGCTACACAACTAAAGATCATGTCATAAGGGTCATCAAATGCCTTCCTGAAATCTGGATTCCCTTGGTGACTTCAATAGAGCTCACAAGAGATGTTGAGCGTATGAGTTTAGAAGAACTCATCAGCATACCGAAGTGTCATGAGCTGAAGCGCTCAGAGATGCAAGATCTGAGGAAGAAGTCAATAGCCTTAAAATCCAAATCTGAGAAGGCTAAAGCAGAGAAGTCAAAAGCTCTTCAAGCTGAAGAAGAAGAATCTGAAGAAGCATCAGAAGATTCTAATGAAGATGAGCTGACTCTGATCTCTAAAAGACTCAACCGAATCTGGAAGCACAGGCAGAGCAAGTACAAAGGCTCTCGAAAGGCCAAAGGAAAGTCTGAAGCCTCAGGTCAGAAGAAGTCCTCACTTAAGGAAGTCACATGCTTTGAGTACAAAGAATCTGGGCACTACAAAAGTGACTGTCCAAAATTGAAGAAGGACAAGAAGCCAAAGAAGCACTTCAAGACCAAGAAAAGTCTGATGGTGACTTTTGATGAATCAGAGTCAGAGGATGTTGACTCTGATGGTGAAGTCCAAGGACTCATGGCTATTGTCAAAGACAAAGGAGCAGAGTCAAAGGAAGCCGTTGACTCTGACTCAGAATCAGAAGGAGATCCTAATTCAGACGATGAAAATGAGGTATTCGCTTCTTTCTCTAACTCTGAACTGAAACATGCTTTGTCTGATATTATGGATAAGTATAACTCTTTATTGTCTAAGCACAAGAAGCTGAAAAAGAACTTATCTGCTGTCTCTAAAACTCCTTCTGAACATGAGAAAATTATTTCTGATTTGAAAAATGATAATCATGCTTTGATCAATTCTAACTCTGTGCTTAAGAACCAGATTGCTAAGTTAGAAGAAATAGTTGTTTGTGATGCCTCTGATTGTAGAAATGAATCTAAGTATGAAAAGTCTTAATGGCTAAGAGCGTAGATAGAAGCTTAATGGCTTCAATGATCTATGGCGTAAGCAGAAATGGAATGCATGGCATTGGCTATTCTAAACCAATTAGAAATGAGCCTTCTATGCCTAAAGCTAAATCCTTGTATGAATGCTTTGTTCCCTCTGGTACCATATTGCCTGATCCTTTACCTGCTGAAGTTGTTAAACCTCCTCTTAAAAAGGGATCTTTCTCCATGTCTAAATATCATGCAAAAATTCCTTTACATTATCATGTTGAGAAACCAAAGGTGATCAGAACCTCTGGGGTAACTAACAAGAGAGGACCCAGAAAGTGGGTACTGATGACCCGGGTTTATATGATGTTTTTATGGTTTTTCCTTGTAGGTTTTGAGTCTTTTTCTTGTGTCTCATGTAGTGTTTCATGCATTCTCATGCATTTTTATTCTTTTCTTGAGTCTTTGTTTTGTTTTGGTAATTTTGTAGTTTTATAGGGAGTTTTCTTGCATTTTAAGTTAAGTTTAGGACTTGCATGATTTTCTTTTGTTTTATGAAGGACCTCTTTTGCTAATGAGCTCTTGGAGCTTCTAGAATCTTCCTTGACTTGTTGGTTAGGTTTGGAGAGCAGAAACTGAAGGAAGAAGAAGGCCAAGAAGCATGGAATTGATGGAGAACTTAAAGAGGATTGAAAAGAGGAGTTTTAGAAGCCAAAAAGTCCTTTTCAGGCGAGCTTAAGCGCCTAGGCGCTGGGAATGGGCGCCAAGGCGCCAATTAGGTCCAGAGGCATGTTTTTCAACATGCAATTGGCGCTCAGGCGCTCTGAATTGGCGCCTGAGCGCCCAGAACAGCTCAGCCTCGTTTATTTTGCCTATAAATAGGATTTTAGTCAAAATCTTTGCAATCTTTGGATACTTTGTAAAATTCAGAGGAAGAGGATCATCTAGGAGAGTGAGAGATGGCTTCCAAGCTTGTAATTCAGGTTCTTAGCCAAGCATGGCTCTTGCCATGCTTGGCTAATCTCTCTTCTTTTGCTTTGGATTTCTTTGTAAGACTTTTTATATTTGAGTTATAATCTTAAGTTGTTTCCCACATGTTCTTCTTCTTCCCTTGAATCCCATTTTCTGAATTTCAATCTAAGCTTGTATGCATGCTTGCTTTATACTATTCTATAATCAGAACGGAAGTTTGTTATAGATTAGGGAACCGATTTGGGATTACCCTTTCTATACTTGCTACTAGGAATAGAGGAAGGGTTGGGGTTTGATGGCCTGAAATTGCATGATCTAAAACCTCATATAAATGACTAAGTACACAAGGAATTGGGCTTAGCTTTTAGTATGAGAGAATTACTTTTGTGAGGAATCAACTAGTAAGTACATAGGCTATATCATCAAGGAGAGATCAATGAGAACATGTGCATCGAATGATGTGCTTAAATTGACTAGTTGAACAAGAACCCAAAGCATGTTCTTTTCTGAGTTTTTGTTTATTTAATCTTTACTACATCAACATATCTCTTATTCAATAAAACCAACCTTCAAACTCAAAGCTTAAACTGAATTTAGTCACTCACAATCCCTGTGGTTCGATATTTAAAACCGGGTGGATTCCGTACACTTGCGGATTTACCAACAAGTTTTTGGCGCCGTTGCCGGGGATTGTTTGTGATTTTTGGTTTGAGTTACGAGTTTGAAGTTTAGTCTACCTAAGACTATAACTTAGGGCTGAATGGGAGACAGCCCATATTTCTTTTTTCTGTTTTACGTTTTGTCTTCTGTTTTGTTTTTCAGGAAATAAAAGCCAAAGTGGAGAACACTTGGAGGCACTCAACCACTTGGAAGGAGGTTCTTTTCTTACTCTGATTTTAGTCCATGCATTTTTAGCATATTTTTCTTTTATAGATTTTGTTTATCTTTTTTATCATGCATTTTTTTTAGAGTCTTTTGTAGCTTGGTCCTTATTCCTTATACTCAAATGACATGTTCCCAAGTCTTGCTCACTCACATGATGCCTGTTTTGAAAATGTTTTTAAGTGGATACTTTGTGCTTTCTTTTGGGGAGTGATTGTATGTTGGGAAAGAGAGGGAGAGACTTCGATCTTCTATGTGTTGTCTTGATGATAGAGTTGAAGTGAGTCCACAAGGGTCCATCTTTGACCCTTCACTATATAATTTCCCTGGAGGATCCTGACTCACTTGCACTTCTTGGTTCTGTGTTTCATTTGATGCCTCCTTGAGTGTAGCTTTAGGAGACTTGCATTCTTGAGACTGGTAGGTTTTCTTGTACTTCAGAAATTGTTTTATAACATCTTTGTCCCTAGTTGACCCTTTTGAGCCTTATGGAGATTTCTTTGTTACCTTTGTTATGTGGGCTGGTTGTTTGGTTGGAAAAATGAGGAGTTGTGGTTCTTAACTCTCAATGGAGCTAGTTTATAGAAAATGCAATTGTCTCTTGCCCCAAAGAAAAAAATTGAAAAAAAAGTCAAAAGAAAAAAATGAGCTCCATGGAATGGGTGGAGTTCTACAAAAGAAGAAAAAATTCTGAAACAAAAGGGGGTTGAGAGACTTGTGTGCTAAGTATCAATTGCTTTAAGCTCCAGTTTTCATGAAGGACCACACTCAAATTTTGTGCAGCCTTAGTCTTCCTTAGGGACCACCTACCTTGTGCTTTACCTAGCCAACATTACAACCCTTTTGAAGTCTCATTGAATAATGCATTGTCAACTTTAGTTGCTCTTGAGTGAATGATTCTCAGAACCTATGAACTTGCTTGTGTGCTCAGTGCACTAAACAATTGTCTCATGCTAGGATGATAGTTCTAAAACGCTTCTCATAGTGGACTCTAATTCTTCTTTATCTAAGAGTAGCATGAAGTTGATTGTTGAATTTTTCTCTTGGAACTAACTACATTCACATGATCCCCCGGTTTTCTAAAACAGTATCCCTCTTTTGGCATGTGTGTTGGGAGCAATTCTTTGTGCTTGAGGGCAAGCTATTCTTAGTGACGCTCGAGGGCGAGCTGTCGTTGAGTATAGTGGTGTGATGACCCGGTTTTATATGATGTTTTTATGGTTTTTCCTTGTAGGTTTTGAGTCTTTTTCTTGTGTCTCATGTAGTGTTTCATGCATTCTCATGCATTTTTATTCTTTTCTTGAGTCTTTGTTTTGTTTTGGTAATTTTGTAGTTTTATAGGGAGTTTTCTTGCATTTTAAGTTAAGTTTAAGACTTGCATGATTTTCTTTTGTTTTATGAAGGACCTCTTTTGCTAATGAGCTCTTGGAGCTTCTAGAATCTTCCTTGACTTGTTGGTTAGGTTTGGAGAGCAGAAACTGAAGGAGAAAGAAGGCCAAGAAGCATGGAATTGATGGAGAACTTAAAGAGGATTGAAAAGAGGAGTTTCAGAAGCCAAAAAGTCCTTTTCAGGCGAGCTTAAGCGCCTAGGCGCTGGGAATGGGCGCCTAGGCGCCAATTAGGTCCAGAGGCATGTTTTTCAACATGCAATTGGCGCTCAGGCGCTCTGAATTGGCGCCTGAGCGCCCAGAACAGCTCAGCCTCGTTTATTTTGCCTATAAATAGGATTTTAGTCAAAATCTTTGCAATCTTTGGATACTTTGTAAAATTCAGAGGAAGAGGATCATCTAGGAGAGTGAGAGATGGCTTCCAAGCTTGTAATTCATGTTCTTAGCCAAGCATGGCTCTTGCCATGCTTGGCTAATCTCTCTTCTTTTGCTTTGGATTTCTTTGTAAGACTTTTTATATTTGAGTTATAATCTTAAGTTCTTTCCCACATGTTCTTCTTCTTCCCTTGAATCCCATTTTCTGAATTTCAATCTAAGCTTGTATGCATGCTTGCTTTATACTATTCTATAATCAGAACGGAAGTTTGTTATAGATTAGGGAACCGATTTGGGATTACCCCTTCTATACTTGCTACTAGGAATAGAGGAAGGGTTGGGGTTTGATGGCCTGAAATTGCATGATCTAAAACCTCATATAAATGACTAAGTACACAAGGAATTGGGCTTAGCTTTTAGTATGAGAGAATTACTTTTGTGAGGAATCAACTAGTAAGTACATAGGCTATATCATCAAGGAGAGATCAATGAGAACATGTGCATAGAATGATGTGCTTAAATTGACTAGTTGAACAAGAACCCAAAGCATGTTCTTTTCTGAGTTTTTGTTTATTTAATCTTTACTACATCGACATATCTCTTATTCAATAAAACCAACCTTCAAACTCAAAGCTTAAACTGAATTTAGTCACTCACAATCCCTGTGGTTCGATATTTATAACCGGGTGGATTCCGTTCACTTGCGGATTTACCAACAGGTACCTAAGGACAATATTATCTATGTTGCAGATATCCTTAATAGCTCCACTGAAACACCAGTCATGGTATCTGGACAGTGGATGCTCGCGTCACATGACGGGAGAAAGGCGTATGTTCCAAGTGCTAAAACTTAAGCCTGGAGGCGAAGTTGGCTTTGGAGGAAATGAAAAAGGTAAAATCGTTGGTACTGGTACTATTTGTGTAGATAGTAGTCCATGCATTGATAATGTGTTATTGGTAGACGGCTTAACTCATAACTTATTGTCTATAAGTCAATTAGCTGACAAGGGTTATGATGTTATCTTTAATCAAAAGTCTTGCCGGGCTGTAAGTCAGATCGATGGCTCTGTTCTGTTTAACAGCAAGAGGAAGAACAACATTTATAAGATCAGATTATCTGAGTTGGAGGCTCAGAAAGTGAAGTGCCTTCTGTCTGTTAATGAAGAGCAATGGGTATGGCATAGACAGTTAGGGCATGCCAGTATGAGAAAGATTTCTCAGCTAAGCAAGCTAAACCTTGTCAGGGGCTTGCCCACTCTGAAGTTCGCTTCAGACGCTCTTTGTGAAGCATGTCAGAAAGGCAAATTCACAAAAGTCCCTTTCAAGGCAAAGAATGTTGTCTCAACCTCAAGGCCGTTGGAACTTCTGCATATCGACTTCTTTGGACCAGTGAAAACTGAGTCTATAGGTGGCAAGAGATATAGGATGGTCATTGTTGACGACTATAGCCCCTGGACATGGGTAAAGTTTCTAACCCGCAAGGATGAGTCTCATGCTGTGTTCTCTACCTTCATAGCCCAAGTGCAAAACGAGAAGGCTTGTAGGATTGTGCGTGTCAGAAGTGACCATGGTGGAGAGTTTGAGAATGACAAGTTTGAGAGTCTGTTTGATTCCTATGGAATTGCACATGATTTCTCTTGTCCCAGAACTGCTCAACAAAATGGTGTTGTTGAGAGGAAGAAACAATACACTAATAACACTATCAAAACCCGAAAAGAACCTTTCGAAGCTCTAGAGTTCGACATTTAGGCACGAATGGACCATAAGACATGTTTTCACTAAAATGCGCATAACTCGAGCTACAGAACTCGTAATGACACAAAACCAACGCCAAAATTTCGACAATTGAAAGAGCTACGCAATGGCTTAGGTCATACAAACCCAAAAATTATTTTTGGACACGGTACCACACCAAATAAGTTTCGGCCACTATCAAAATAGGGTTTCCCGAACTTTTTCTTCGATCTAACTTAATTCCTAGGTATTCTTAAGCGATATCTAGGCCAGGGAAACTCTCAGAAAAATTATCGGGTTGAAAACTAAAACAGGGGTATTTTGGTCAAGATTTTTAGCTCGGAAACTTAAAATTGGAATTTTTAAAAACAAATTTGATAAGCTTGATCCTAACGACATTTATAACAACTAATCTTATTGACGCTAAGCTCAGTTGAGAGTTTTTGATCCAAAAAGAGAAGCTTTTACCCAAAAATGGGTATTTTCAGAAAATTGGACCTCTGCGACGATTCGGCGAGATTCAGTGAAAAGCAACTGGATATTCATGCTCTTGGGCACGTAGAGAATAAGTTTAGACAGAGAAATCAAGTTATTTGGATACTTTTACAAAAAGCTCAAAACTTTGAGCACATTAAGACATAGAGAAAAGCGACAGAATTTACGATCAAAGGTAAGGAATAGCATCAGTACTTGGAGGTCTACGCGTAGCAACGAACGGCACGACGATCGGGCAAGAAATGGAATTTTCCTCTCCTCCTCTCCTTCTCCCTCAAAGCCACGGCCAAATTGTGCAGAGGATGAAGAAATTTTGAAATTTAACTATTTATAGATTGGTTAAAAACGCGGCAAAACAAATATTTCCCGATTCCGATTTTTCCTGTGCAATACTCCGTGAATGCTGAGTGGGTTTCTGATGTCAAGTTTCCAGAACTTGAATCAAAGTTTTGGAATAAATGAAACGATCCAAAAAGCGGTATGAAATAATTCAACCCGAAAAACTACTTTTTGCAGCGAATGTCAGAAGTTTTAACTTCCTTCTGAAGAAAGGTTCGTATCATTAAATGGAATAAGACAACGCGGATGGAAACTTCGTTTGAAGCTCCGAATAGAAAAAGTTTTCATCTACAGTTCGTTTTAAGATTCTTGAGTTAACAGGAACTCGGTTTCGGCAAACTTCCGAGAATCGAAATCGATCGTTCGTACAGTCCAAGGTTTCTTGTCGAAACACTCGTCGTAGAAAGGAATAAGAGAAGTTCTTATATTCCTCTGAATATTTTTGAATATCGTTTCTACCGTGCTTTAAGAGCAAATTAGTCATTTACTAACGTTTTCGCCCTAAGGCAGAAGTGAATGAAACTCGTGCTATAACCTATAGCGACTATATAACTATTCTTAACCATTTCCTGAACTTTCTTCTTCATAACGCTAATCCAAACATTAAACACGAGTCAAGTTCCTCTCACGCTTACACATAATCCTATGCGTGAGTTGGAAATTAATTATTTATTTACTTCTAAAATCCTAGGTCTTACAATACTACCCCCCAAAAAGAAAGTTTCGTCTTTGAAACTTGGCGTCAGAGAAACGCTCAAGAATAACATTCCCTCAGATTTCCTTCCACCCTACAAGTAACGTTAGAACGCATCCCAAAACTAGGAGACGCCACAACCAATTCACCTCAGGGTGACATACACGACAAAAACAACACCTAGATATCTATCAATCATCCTCGAATAGGCATGGATATTAGGCTCGGGCTAGTGTTCTAAGCACCTTGATTCAAAACCTAACGTAAACGCTACTAGAACGATCAGACAAGTGTCGTCATGCAATCAAGCTAACAACTCAACCCTAATACTCACCACCATGAACAACATGCTAATACTATTCTAATCTCATCACAAACTTCTTCCACCAACAGTCTCAGACTCAATATCTATTGACCAACAGCTCATATAAAAATTACCGTCTTAGAATCTAACAATCCATCAAAGAATCTCTTTTTCGAAGTCACATAACCTATGGCTCATAACTTTCGAAAGAATACTTAAGACTCTTCAACATTGAATCTCTTGACTTAGTCTATCTCTACTTAGAGTAATCACGTAAACCAACTACTTAATGACTATCCAACAATCAAAAACTTCCAAACTGATGCACTATCATTAAAGACGACCAAAGACAAAGCTTGTAACACTAAACGATACTCCGAGATTCTCCTTAAGTCATACCACAAGGATTCAACACTAAGGCTTGGGCTCAGACGAAAGAGATTCCAACATTCTTTCTCTCCTAAATCAACCTTAAGGACATAAGTTCTAGTCATCAATTAATCGTTTAACTACATTAAAGTCATCAACTTCCAAGGATTGAAATCTTAACCCTCTACCATCAAGTGCTTCTGATAGAATCCTTAATCCCCTCAAAACTCACGATTCAGCCCTAAGGTACATTTCCAACGTCAGACTTCTGACATAACTTAACTTACTCGAATCAAACCATCCTCAAGGTTTTGTTCACACTTAGGCTCTTGGTGACCTATCCACTTATAACAACTTCAAGCCTTCAACTCAATACTAGAACTTCCTTCCTTAGTCTTGTTACTCCTACGTCAATCAAATTCTTAGGTTCTTCCTCAAAATCGGAATATCTCTAAGTCTCAGACACCTAAGACAAGAATTCCTAGACTTAAAGTCTAAACGTTCACCAAGTTTGGACATCTATTGTCCTTTAACTCTCCTACACTCCTCAAGTGGAAATCTATTTCTTAAAACTACAATTTATTCACAGGGAATAACAAGTACTCAACATAAACTTATCCTTCAAACTCGACTAGTCAACTATCAACTCTAATCAATCTTCTTATCATAGTCCATGCCACCTGTGATTCCAAATATCAACCCCTCAATATTAAGTTGATCAGGCTCAATATCTTGCGGAAGAAAATTCAGAAAAAACACACTAGTAAGACCAATGAGTCTATCTCATCAAGTGGTCACATCTAAATTAAGATGATCTCTTAATCTACTAAATCTCTAACAACTTCATCTAGAAGATGTAAGACCCAAGTTTTTAAGCTTAGAATAAGTGGAAGAGATTTCCATTTACGATTAGGCTTGATGTATCGCGAAGGAAAAACCTGAACAAGAGTTTATCGGATGAAATAAATTTATGAAGGAGAAAGTTCAGGAAAAGTCTAAGGATTGTATCAAAATCGATAAAAGGTATAGCACGATCGATTCACTTAAACCTAGGACAAGAACCTTAGGAAAAGACTAAGTTCCACCCTTGGAACACTATAGGAATAATTCCAGAAATCTTCAAGAGGAATATAAGACTTTCTCTTATTCCTTTTTATAACAATCGTTTGAAGGCGAAACTCTAGGATGTACGAACGTCCAGTTCCAATCCTCGGAAGTTTGCCGAAACAAAAACCCTGATAGTTCAAGCAAACCTAAAATCAACCGACGATGAAGACTTTTTCTATTCGGAGCTTCAAATGAAGATTCCACACGCGTACACCCATTTCATGTTTTCAATCTTTCTTCAGAAGAAAGTTTTCTCATCTGACATTCACTGCAAAAAGTAACTTTTCAGGTAAAATAGATTTACACTGACTTTTGATTGTTTACCTTAATTCCAAGAGAATCTCTTTTGAGTTTTGGAATTCTGTCGCCAACACCTATCTTAGAATTCACAGAGGAATGCGCAGGAAAAATATCGGAATCACTCTTATATTTTTATCTTAACTCTATGAGTTAAATCCTCCGATATCTAAACTAATCTGTACCGGTTTATAAAATATCTTTACAAAATATCTTTACGAAATATCTTTACAAAATATCTTTACAAAAATATCTTCTCAAAAATATCTATCCATCCTTATCCCTCCACCAAGTCATCCTTATCTAAACTTTGCAAAATATCTTCCATTTCCTTCACTATATATAGGTTGTAGCTAGAAAATGAAAATTTTGCAAAAATCTTCACCCATTCAGCCCCAAACCCGCGAGCACAAGGAGGAGAGGAGAGGAAAAAGATTTTCGCCGATTCTTGCCCGTTTGCTTCATAGTTCGTTGCTAATCGAAGACTACGAGGTATAGTTACTATTCCTCACTTTCGATCGTCATTTCCGTCAATTTTCTCTAGACTTTTATGAGCTCAAAGTTTGGAGCTTTTTGTGAAATTGTCCAAATAGCTCGATTTCTCTGTCTAAACATCTTCCCCACGTGCCCAAGAGCACTTCTAACGGATTAGTTTTTCCGTAATGTCGCCGGAATTCCGCCGGAATCAATGTTTACCTCAAATACCCATTTTTGGGGCAAAGTCTCAATCTTTTAGCTTAGAAATCGACTTAGCTTAGTGCCAATTGGATTAGTTGTCATAAACATCGTTAGTAACATTTCTATCGGATTAGTTTTTCAAAATTTTGATTTTTGATTTTCCGAGCTAAAACTCTGACCAAATTACCCCTGCTTCAGTTTTCGATCCGAAAATTTTTCCGAGTTTAGATTCTCCTTATGTTACGACTAATGATAACCTAGGAACCAAGTTTGATCGAAGAAAAATCGACCCACACAATTAAGGGAAGTGGCCGAGAGCACCCTCAAGGGAGGGAGGAAATCCGACTTTTTCGAACACTTGTCTTAACGCGTTAGATTGTCGTATCACGGAGTTCGTAGTGTTCCGTGTAACCCTAGAACTTATTGTTTGCTGAGTTTCTGACTCATTGTGATTGATTTCTGTGAAATTGCTTTAAGGTTCGTTCGAGGAATTCGGAGGACTTGAGGAGGAAGATCGTGAAGGAAAGTTCAAGGAGCGAGCTGGAAAATCTACAGGTGAGGGCATCTCACTGAATACTAGATAATGATTTAGGTGTCGACGAATTCGACTTGATTTATGTGTTATGCACTTAATTGCTAAATGCCTGAAATGTTTTCTGAGGCTTCGGCCGATCTTGTGGAGTACTGGATGCCATGATATTGTGTGCTAAATGATTCACATGTTATGTGCTAAATGGTTAATCTAGGATGTGTTGGAATATGTTGTTTATGCTTATCGATTGAGCTGATTTATTTATGTGATTCCACTTATATCTGTGATACTGAGGAGTGAGGATAACGGGCAGGTCATGCCGAATTTTTATGAGATTTTTGAGAGAATTTGAAAGGACGAACGGAGTTCGGGCCTTGTTATATTTTAATGGATCGAGACCTTCTCAGAAATTATTTGGGATTATGGGATCCCTGAAAACTCATAGGAAGTATTATAAGACTAAATGAAACCTATTTTCTCAAGGAAAATTCAAAAGACACTAATTAATCTCTAAAACCCTTGAACAATGATAACAACCTTAGATAAGAGCTTAGAGCTTGAATTTTAGTTTTGAAAAAAATGAGAAGTGTCGTCGAGTCCAAGTCTTGAGGAATCTTACAAGTTTCCGAATATGCTTATACTCTTTCGCTCGATGAGCAGTTTATTGTTTGGCTATCTAAAGTTTAGCCGGGAACTATAAGTTTCCAAGTACATTCGTACTCTTTCGCTCGATGAGCAGTTTATTGTTTGGCTATCTAAAGTTTAGCCGGGAACTATAAGTTTCCAAGTACATTCGTACTCTTTCGCTCGATGAGCAGTTTATTGATTGGCTATCTAAAGTTTAGCCGGGAACCATGAGTTCCAAAGTACATTCTTCTTCTTTTGATTAATTGATTTTGTCGCAGAATCGACATTTACCTTAGGGTATTCTTTTAGAGACATTAGGTTATTTAGAACACGTGGCGACGTGTCGAGTGAGGTCGGAGACGTTGTTTGGCTAATCACTTTGCATCCATGCACTCATTTTGAGGTTAATACACGGCGTGATACCGGACCTCGGTGGATTCCAAAATGGTCATAAGACCCGGATTTCCATATTTAGGACACTACGGTGGTCCTTAGTAGCAGACGGAATGGCAGACCTACGGGTTCACTGCTGATCTGACTACTTTTGTGTGGTGTAAGAGACGACCGAGCGGAATTGTCCCACTATGGCCGGTGTTAGGGCTGACTCGATGGTGTCCATCCTTCTTCTGGAATGCATCTTGTCAACCAGAATTGCATTTCATGCAACATACATACTGACTTAGTTGTTGAGTGTGATTGGTACTTGGTAATCCAATTTGATGCATGCTATTTGTTATTATCATCTTTTATATTCATTGTGAAATATGCAACCCTAGGATGTTATCCCTAAACTTATAAGCCTAAGTGGCTATTACTATTTATCTTTACCTATTGAATGTACTACTATGTAATTCTTTGAGTTGACCCTCGCGCGTGCTACCTGTGATTGGGGGGCTATGTATGCCCTTTATTGTCAGATGTCCATGGAGGACCGGTACGAGACGGTCGTCCCTTCGGGGGGGACCAGGTTTGAGATGTTGGACCAAGACACCCCGGGCTCATGGGTGGTCGACCTCGCCGGCCACCGATCTATCTATTCGGGGCGAATAATTGAGGATCGCGTTGACCGGATGCCAAGCCTGACGCACGGAGTTTGGAGGCATTACACTGTCATCTTCAACTTGCCACCGGGTGTACACTGAGGACCTGGACTGGGAGTACCACCACCATCGTCGCCTTCGGACGACGAGGACCCCTCGGAGGAGGTGCCTGTGGGAAGGACTTCTTCAGGCACTAGTTCACCCATTGTCGCGGCTGATGTTGACTTGGGATCAGGTGCAGAACCCGCGCGACCAGTTGTGGAGACCGATGTAGTCATCGACATAGTCGTCTTGGATTCAGATTTAGACGACGATCTTGGGGATGCATAGTCGAGAGTGCGGTGATGTGCTCCTCTAGTTAGGTTTAGTGTAGGAGGAGAGTCTTAGCTCTGACCGTTATGGTTCTTTTGGGAACAAGGTAGTTTCCCGTCGATAGCTTTTTGTGTGGTTTCTCTACGGAAATCATAGAGAGTTGGTTGGACTAGGGGGTCTTGTTTTAGGCCATCTGTGCTGACTTATTCTCATTTTGAGGTTTTGTGTTGCGGACACTTAACCTTTCCTTTTGGATTGTACGTTTTTCCTACGGGCGTTACTTTTCTTACTTCTCGTCACTGGAGGTTTACTCGTGACGTGGTTTGCTACTTACAGCGGGGGCTGTAATTATTATTGTATATTAGTTCTGTTATCTTTTGTTGTTGAGTTTCATTTCTTTCAGTTTCTAATTCCCTTACAAAAAAAAAAGTATTCACATTTTTTCCGCTTAAGTATTTCTTTTGGTTACCAAAGTGACGCCACCGAAATCGTGGTGTTACATTGTGGTATCAGAGCTTGTCGAGTCTTTCGGGAGTCTTTGGGGAATAGGTCTTCTGTGCTAGGTTGTGTGACTCTGTAAAGAGTAAAAATTGATTGTCTGCAAGCGATTTGTCGCTTAGAATTGATTGAAGTTATTGCTTAATCATATTGTATAGTATGTTAGATGCTATCCGATGATGAGTACTAACTGTTTGTTTGACTAAGCATAGGATGGTAAGCCCTGACCGTATGGCGAAGGCAATAGCTACCATGATTGAGGCAATGATGAATCAGGCTACTGAGGACGCTTACAAACGCGCTAAGGAGGTGGCACGTGAGCAACCTCAACCGCTAATCGAGGCGTCCCAGTACCAACAAAGTAGGTTGGACCGAGCTGGAACTAGAGGACCAGTGAGGTCAGGTTCTCAGGAGTACCGTCAGTTGGGGTCGTATCAGCATCCGAAGGGGAGGGGTTTTACCCCAAGATCTTTTAAGGCTTCGACTACTGCCACTCCAGGGGCAGGAAGCCAATCAGCGCACCCTGAGGTGACATGTTTCAGGTGTGGAAAGAATGGACACTATGCTAATACATGTCTGGACCAAGGGCCTCGATGTTTCAATTGCAACCAGATAGGGCATTTGGCCATGAACTGTAAGACGTTTCAGGCGGGACCGTCTGACAACAGGATGAAGGGCAAGTTTCCTGCCATAGCTAGAAGGGCAGAGAAACAAGTGTCATGTTACAGATGTGGGGAGACTGGGCATTTTGCTAGCAGGTGCTCAGCGACTGGACCGAGGTGTTTTAATTGCAACCGAGTGGGACATCTAGCCATGGTTTGTGAGGTGCCCAAGAGGGGGCCATCGGTCAACACTGCTCGAGGAAAGCGCCCTGCTGCCAAAGCAAGAGTTTACACCATGGATGGTGAAGAGGCTGAGGGAGCTGACGAATTAGTCAAAGGAGAGCGTAAGAACGATGGTAACCTTCTAACTATTCTTTCTCATTCTAGTATAATACGCTCCATTACTCTCGTAGCACATGCGACGCACCTATTTTACTTATATTGTTTAAGCTTCGACTTTATAGTTATTATGCCTAATAATACTTTATTTGACCGTTGCTCGTGTTTAAACTATAGAAGTTACACGAGGTTTAGAATAACACGTTAAGTCTAGAAAGTAGTCTTGCACCGATGCGTTTAACAAGAAGCTAGAAGCTGAAGGATGAAACTCAGAGAGATTCCGTATGGATAGTATACGTATGATGTCGAGAGTGTGTAGTTCCGTAGCAGCATCATTGAGGATTTAATATCAAGATCTTTGTGACTACTGGATGTTAGGAACTCACCGACTGTTCCATTGGGTTTTTCTTAATTTTCACCTTCGATGTATTAGGCCTGATCAACTTAATATTGAGGGGGTGATATTCGGAATCAGAACTGGCAATGGACTTTGATAGATGGATTGGTAAGATTAATTTGATTAGATCGAGGATTAGTTGAGTTGTGAAGTAAAGTTCTTGTTGAGTAATTGATTTCCTTTGGGAAGGAGTTATAGTTTTAAGAAATGGATATTCATTTAAGAAGTATTGAAGAATTAAAGGAAATTTGAGGTCCAAACTTGGGGAAAGTTTAGGTTTTAAGTCTATGAATTCTTGTCTTAAGTGCGTAGGACTCAAGGTTTGTCAGGTTTTGATCGAGAGACTAAGTATTGGATTGATTGGAGGACGATCTAGTTACGGAAATAAAGAGTTAATATTAAGATGAATACTTGAGGTTTTTATATGTGGACAAATTTCTTAGAGTCTAAGAGTGAATGGAACTTTGTTATGGATTCTGATGTTGCAAGTTGGGGTTAGCAAGTGATTTTTACTAAGTTGAATGAGGATCTTAGGGTTAAGATTGACCTTGGGAGGTGAAAATCATGTACGAATAAGATATTTAGTGGTGTTAGCATTAACGATTGTAATTAAACCTCAGAATGTTGAGGGATCGGGTGATAAAATGACTAGTTAAGTTTCCTGAGGTACAGTTAAGATTTGATCTTCTAGGGAATAAGCTCGGATTTGGGGGAAGTGTTAAGGATATTAGGTAAGTATAAAGTGGTTTGTGAATAAGTGAAGGTTGGTTTTATGGTTCGAGTTAGGGAAGTCTCGAAAAAAGGTGAGATGACAATTATGGATTGTAAGATATTAAGATGATGATTAGCTTATAAGTTGCTGACGAATGGATGTTAAAAGGGATTGGGTCTAGTGATGCACATGGTATTAAGACTCAAGTCAAGTTTTAATTTGAATGATGAATAAGTAGAAGATTGATTTCATGGTGCGAATGAGGATAGTTACGAAGTTGGAACTGACGTTAAGAGATTAGTAGATTCCAAGGGAATAGTTCGTCTATGAGATATAGAGCGATCGAGTTAAGTTTTGAATCATGAGTAAAGATCACGATGATAGGTTGAACATCCACTCTGGAATGGCGGAGGTGTACTGGGTTTAAGCAGAATATCGGACGAACGAAAGTAAATGAGCAAGTGGTTAAGGCTGTGCGATTGCACAAAGTGCCAACCAATATTATTTCCAACATAGACCCGACACGAGTGGTCAAGCCGGACGACATAGAGCTGAAAGATGAACTGTCTTTCGAAAAACGCCGCCAATTAGCTTTGGTGACAATCATTTGGAACAAGGACATAGGCGATGCTACATGGGAGCTTAAGGAACAGATCGAGGAACAGTATCCGGAATTTTTACTGAACCATAAGTTTCGAGGTTGAAACTTTCTTTTTGGAGGGTAGTAATGTAAGACCCAAGTTTTTAAGCTTAGAATAAGTGGAAGAGATTTACATTTACGACTAGGCTTGATGTATCGCGAAGGAAAAACCTGAACAAGAGTTTATCGGATGAAATAAATTTATGAAGGAGAAAGTTTAGGAAAAGTCTAAGGATTGTATCAAAATCGATAAAAGGTATAGCACGATCGATTCGCTTAAACCTAGGACAAGAACCTTAGGAAAAGACTGAGTTCCACCCTTGGAACACCATAGGAATAATTCCAGAAATCTTCAAGAGGAATTTAAGACTTTCTCTTATTCCTTTTTATAACAATCAGTTTAAGGCGAAACTCTAGGATGTACGAACGTCCAATTCCAATCCTCGGAAGTTTGCCGAAACAAAAACCCTGATAGTTCAAGCAAACCTAAAATCAACCGACGGTGAAGACTTTTTCTATTCGGAGCTTCAAACGAAGATTCCACACGCGTACACCCATTTCTCTTCATGTTTTCAATCTTTCTTCAGAAGAAAGTTTTCTCATCCGACATTCACTGCAAAAAGTAACTTTTCGGGTAAAATAGATTTACACTGACTTTTGATTGTTTACCTTAATTCCAAGAGAATCTCTTTTGAGTTTTGGAATTCTGTCGCCAACACCTATCTTAGAATTCACAGAGGAATGCGCAGGAAAAATATCAGAATCACTCTTATATTTTTATCTTAACTCTATGAGTTAAATCCTCCGATATCTAAACTAATCTGTACCGGTTTATAAAATATCTTTACAAAATATCTTTACGAAATATCTTTACAAAATATCTTTACAAAATATCTTTACAAAAATATCTTCTCAAAAATATCTATCCATCCTTATCCCTCCACCAAGTCATCCTTATCTAAACTTTGCAAAATATCTTCCATTTCCTTCACTATATATAGGTTGTAGCTAGAAAATGAAAATTTTGCAAAAATCTTCACCCATTCAGCCCCAAACCCGCGAGCACAAGGAGGAGAGGAGAGGAAAAAGATTTTCGCCGATTCTTGCCCGTTTGCTTCATAGTTCGTTGCTAATCGAAGACTACGAGGTATAGTTACTATTCCTCACTTTCGATCGTCATTTCCGTCAATTTTCTCTAGACTTTTCTGAGCTCAAAGTTTGGAGCTTTTTGTGAAATTGTCCAAATAGCTCATTTTCTCTGTCTAAACATCTTCCCCACGTGCCCAAGAGCACTTCTGTCGAATTAGTTTTTCCGTAATGTCGCCGGAATTCCGCCGGAATCAATTTTTACCTCAAATACCCATTTTTGGGGTAAAGTCTCAATCTTTTAGCTTAGAACTCTCGACTTAGCTTAGTGTCAATAGGATTAGTTGTCATAAACGTCGTTAGTAACATTTCTATCGGATTAGTTTTTCAAAATTTCGATTTTTGATTTTCCGAGATAAAACTCTGACCAAATTACCCCTGCTTCAGTTTTCGATTCGAAAATTTTTCCGAGTTTAGATTCGCCTTAGTTACGACTAATGATAACCTAGGAACCAAGTTTGATCGAAGAAAAATCGACCCACACAATTAAGGGAAGTGGCCGAGAGCACCCTCATGGGGGGGGAGGAAATCCGACTTTTTCGAACACTTGTCTTAACGCGTTTGATTGTCGTACCTCGGAGTTCGTAGTGTTCCATGTAACCCTAGGACTTATTGTTTGCTGAGTTTCTGACTCATTGTGATTGATTTCTGTGAAATTGCTTTAAGGTTCGTTCGAGGAATTCGGAGGACTTGAGGAGGAAGATCGTGAAGGAAAGTTCAAGGAGCGAGCTGGAAAATCAACAGGTGAGGGCATCTCACTGAATACTAGATAATGATTTAGGTGTCGATGAATTCGACTTGATTTATGTGTCATGCACTTAATTGCTAAATGCCTGAAATGTTTTCTAAGGCTTCGGCCGATCTTGTTGAGTACTGGATGCCATGATATTGTGTGCTAAATGATTCACGTGTTATGTGCTAAATGGTTAATCTAGGATGTGTTGGAATATGCTGTTTATGCTTATTGATTGAGTTGATTTATTTATGTGATTCCACTTATATATGTGATACTGAGGAGTGAGGATAACGGGCAGGTCATGCCGAATTTTTATGAGATTTTTGAGAGAATTTGAAAGGACGAACGGAGTTCGGGCCTTGTTATATTTTAATGGATCGAGACCTTCTCCGAAATTATTTGGGATTATGGGATCCCTGAAAACTCATAGGAAGTATTATAAGACTAAATGAAAACCAAGTACATTCGTACTCTTTCGCTCGATGAGCAGTTTAATGATTGGCTATCTAAAGTTTAGCCGGGAACCATGAGTTCCAAAGTACATTTTCTTCTTTTGATTAATTCATTTTGTCGCAGAATCGACATTTACCTTAGGGTATTCTTTTAGAGACATTAGGTTATTTAGAACACGTGGCGACGTGTAGAGTGAGGTCGGAGACGTTGTTTGGCTAATCAGTTTGCATCCATGCACTCATTTTGAGGTTAATACACGGCGTGATACCGGACCTCGGTGGATTCCAAAATGGTCATAAGACCCGGATTTCCTTATTTAGGACACTACGGTGGTCCTTAGTAGCAGACGGAATGGCAGAACTACGGTTTCACTGCTGATCTGACTACTTTTGTGTGGTGTAAGAGACTCCCGAGTGGAATGGTCCCACTATGGCCGGTGTTAGGGCTGACTCGATGGTGTCCATCCTTCTTCTGGAATGCATCTTGTCAACCAGCATTGCATTTCATGCAACATACATACTGACTTAGTTGCTGAGTTTGATTGGTACTTGGTAATCCTATTTGATGCATGCTATTTGTTATTATCATCTTTTATATTCATTGTGAAATATGCAACCCTAGGATGTTATCCCTAAACTTATAAGCCTAAGTGGCTATTACTATTTATCTTTACCTATTGAATGTACAATTATGTAATTCTTTGAGTTGACCCTCGCGCGTACTACCTGTGTTTGGGGGCTTATGTATGCCCTTTATTGTCAGATGTCCATGGCGGACCGGTACGAGACGGTCGTCCCATCGGGGGGGACCAGGTTTGAGATGTTGGACCAAGACACCCCGGGTTCATGGGTGGTCGACCCTGCCGGCCTCCGAGCTATCTATTCGGGGCGACTAATGGAGGATAGCGTTGACCGGATGCCAAGCCTGACGCACGGAGTTTGGAGGCGCTACACGGTCAGCTTCAACTTGCCACCGGGTGTACACTGCGGACCTGGACTGGGAGTACCACCACCACCGTCGCCTTCGGACGACGAGGACCCCTCAGAGGAGGTGCTTGTGGGAGGGACTTCTTTAGGCACTAGTTCACCCACTGTCGCGGCTGCTGTTGACTTGGGATCGGGTGCAAAACCCGCGCGACCAGCTGTGGTGACCGATGCAGTCATCAACATAGTCGTCTTGGATTCAGATTTTGACGACGATCTTAGGGATGCATAGTTGGGATTAGTGTAGGAGTAGCAGCTTGGCTCTGATGTTCAGTCTTTCGTTTTGGGCAGGGTAGGTCCCCGACCTTTAGCTTTTCTTGTGGTTCTCTTTACAGGGATTACAGAGGGTTGGTCGGTTTAAGAGGTTTTTGTTAGCTAACTTACTGTTGTAGGGAGGACTGTATTTGGAACTCTTGTCCTTTCGTTCCGGTTTGTACGTATTTGCCCACGGGCACTACTTTCGGTCAGTTACCCGTCACTAGAGGTTACTCGGGACGTGGTTTTGTTACTTACAGCGGGGGCTGTAATTATCTATCGTATAGTAGTTCTGCTATCTTTTGTTGTTGAGTTTCATTTCTTTCAGTTTCAAATTCCTTTACCAAAAAAAAAGTATTCACGTTTTTTTTCCGCTTAAGTATTTCTTTTGGTTACTAAAGTGACGCCACCGTAATCGGGGTGTTACATTGTGGTATCAGAGCTTGTCGAGTCTTTAGGGAGTCTTTGGGGAATAGGTCTTCTGTGCTAGGTTGTGTGACTCTGCAAAGAGTGAAAATTGATTGTCTGCAAGCGATTTTTCGCTTAGAATTGATTGAAGTTATTGCTCGATCATATTGTATAGTTGTGCCAGAGACTATCTTATGATGAGTACTAACTGTTTGTTGGACTAAGCATAGGATGGTGAGCCCTGACCGTATGGCGAAGGCAATAGCTACAATGATTGAGGCAATGATGAGTCAGGCTGCTGAGGACGCTTACAGACGCGCTGAGGAGGCTGCACGTGAACGACCTCAACCGCTAATCGAGGCGTCCAAGTACTAGCAAAGTAGGTTGGACCGAGCTGGAACTGGAGGACCAGTGAGGTCAGGTTCTCAGGAGTACCGTCAGTTAGGGCCGTATCAGCATCCGAAGGGGAGGGGTTTTACCCCAAGATCTTCTAAGGCTTTGACTACTGCCACTCCAGGGGCAGGAAGCCAATCAGCACACTGATGACCCTATTTTAGTAGTGTTTTCAGGGTCATTTCTTTGGTTGTTTTGAGTCTTTTTGTTGAGTCTCATGTAGTGTTTCATGCATTCTCATGCATTTTTATTCTTTTCTTTAGTTTTTATTTCGTTTTGGTAATTTAGTAGTTTTTTAGGTAGTTTTCTTGCATTTTAAGTAAAGTTTAGGACTTGCATGGTTTTGTTGTGTTTTATGAGGGACTTCTTGTGCTAATGAGCTCTTGGAGCTTCTAGAATCTTCCTTGTCTTGTTGGTTAGGTTTGGAGTGCAGAAACTGAAGGAGAAGGAAGGCCAAGAAGCATGGAATTGATGAAGAACATAAAGAGAATTGAAAAGAGGAGTTTCAGAAGCCAAAAAGTCATTTTCAGGCGAGCTAGAGCGCCTAGGCGCTGGGAGTGGGCGCCTAGGCGCCAATAGGGTCAGAGAGCATGTTTTTCAACATGCAATTGGCGCTCAGGCGCTCTGAATTGGCGCCTGAGCGCCCAGTTTCGTTAGTTTCAGCCTATAAATAAGGCTTAGGCCAATTTCTTTGATACATTTTGTCATTTCACTCATTTTTGGTCAAGTTTGAGAGCTGAGGAGAACTTTGGGGCCAAGGGAGGCTTCCAACTTGTACTTTTCCTCAGGTTTTATTTACATTTTCTTCATGAATTCACTAGCCATGAGTGGCTAGTTTACTTTTTGCTTTGGGTTAAGAGATTCTATGAAACTTTAGTTTATAAATCCTATCTCTATGCATGAGTCTTGATTCAATCTTGTATTTCATTTCCTTATTGCATGTTTAGCTTTGGTGCACCTTTGCTATAGGCTAGATTATAATAGAATGGAAATTTGTTATGATTTAGGGACATGAATTGGAATAGATCCTTCTATACTTGCTTCTAGGAATAGAGTGAGAGTAGGGTTTTGTTGGCCTGAATAATTAAGCTATCATACCTCTTATGAATGTTTAAGTACACAAGGAATTGGGCTTATCTTTCAATTTGAGAGAATTACTTTTATGAGGAATCAACTAGTAAGTACAAAGGCTATAACAACAAGAGTGGAATCAAGGATTTACATGCATAAGATAGGTGGACTAAAATGGATTAGATGATCAAACACCCAAGGCAATTTCCCATCATTTGTTATTTACATCATTATCAACATTGCTCTCTTGCAAAACTTTTGTCACAATCACCCAAAACCAATTTCTGAATTTTACTGTCTTAAGAACTTGCAAACTCTCGGCTTAAATCAGTAATTCTCACTCACAATCCCTGTGGTTCGATAATTTAAAACCCGGAGGTATTCGTGCACTTGCGAATTGACCAACAAGTTTTTGGCGCCGTTGCCGGGGATTGTTTGTGGTTTTCGGTTTGAGTTAAAGAGTTTGTTTGTTTGTTTTACTAAGCATTGCATTGAATAGGTGTTACTAACCTTTTCTCTGTTTTTGTGATTTCAGTTTTTGCACAGTAGGCTTGGCACGGATCCATTGCTGTTTGATCCGGAGCCTGAACGTACTCTTCGCCGTCGTCGAGCCCAACAAAGGCTTGAAGCCATGGCTGCTCAAATGACGGAAGAGGAGATGCAAGCCCACATTGAAGAAAGAGTGAATGAGGCTCTTGCTCAAAGACTTCAAGAGCAAGAATTGGAGAATGCCAATCGTTCTCTCAGAGACCTCACCTCGGTTGCCATGAGCTACGATTATCCGGGCAGCATAGTTTCCCCCGATGGCACGGGAAACTTTGAGCTGAGGCCGGCATTCATCAACTTGGTGAGCCAAAATCAGTATGGTGGAGGTGCTCTTGAAGATCCTCATGCACACATGGAGCGGTTTATCCGCAATTGCAACACCTACAGAGTTCAGAATGTTTCAGCGGACACAATCCGCTTGAGTTTGTTCCCTTTTTCATTGAGGGATACTGCTGAAGAGTGGTTGAATTCACAGCCCCAAGGTAGCATTACATCTTGGGAAGACTTGGCTGAGAAGTTCACCACAAGGTTTGTTCCAAGAGCCCTCTTGAGAAAACTCAAGAATGACATCATGACTTTTACTCAAACCACCGATGAGAATCTTTATGAAGCTTGGGAGAGGTTCAAGAAGCTCTTGAGGAGGTGTCCTCAACATAACCTTACTCAAGCTGAGCAAGTAGCAAAGTTCTATGATGGTCTCCAATATTCTTCGAGGTTTGGTTTGGATGTGGCTTCAAGTGGAGAGTTCGATGCCTTACTTCCACAAGTGGGGTATGAGTTGATTGAAAAGATGGCTATAAGAGCCATGAACTCTAGTAATGATCGCCAAGCCCGAAGAGGAGTCCTTGAGGTTGAAGCTTATGATCAACTTATGGCCTCCAACAAGCAACTCTCCAAGCAAATGAATGAGATTCAAAATCAAATGAAGACTACCAAGATTGGTGGTCGAGTTGCCAAGGTGGAGTGCGTGACTTGTGGAGGGCCACATGACAGCAAAGAATGCACAGAGACTAGACCGGAGGAGGAAGTGAAGGTTATGGGTCAAGCTCGGAATGACCCATTTTCAAATACTTACAATCCAGGATGGAGGAATCACCCTAATTTTTCTTGGAGGCAAGGTAATAATGGGCAAGGAAATGGCTTTCAAAGACAATTTCCTAGCCAAGGATTTCAAGGCCAAAGCTCAAGACAACCTCAAGAGCGAGGAGAAGGTGAAAGTAGTGGTTCCAAGAAGAGCTTAGAAGAGTTGGTGGAAACTTTCATCAACCGGACGGAGAATAATTACAAGAATCAAGAGGCGGCTATCAAGAATCTTGAGAATCAATTTGGCCAGCTGGCCAAGAAAATAGCCGAGAGACCTCAAGGTAAGTTTCCCTCCGACACTATCCCCAATCCTAAGCAAGAGAATGCCTTTGTTGTAGCCACTAGAAGTGGGAGAGTGATGAATGAATTGAAGAAAAAAACAGAGGGAGAAAAGAGAGAGGAGATAGTGGGAGGAGAAGTAGTTGTACCTATTAAGGTGAGAGAAGAAGTTGAGTGTACTCCTGAAACTAGCAAGGTTCCGTTCCCTAAAGCATTGGCTAAGAAGAGCTTAGATAAAAAGTTTTCAAAGTTTGTTGATGTTTTCAAAAAGCTCCACATTAGTATTTCGTTTGTCGATGCTTTGGAACAAATGCCTATATATGCTAAGTTTATGAAGGATATTCTGCATAAGAGAAGAAGGTTGAAGGGAGTAGATGAGACGGTGTTGATGACGGAGGAATGTAGTGCCATTTTGCAGCGGAAGATGCCGAAGAAAAGAAGGGACCCCGGAAGTTTCACTATTCCGGTGGAAATTGAAGGCATGGCGGATGTGGAAGCCTTGTGTGATCTTGGAGCGAGCATCAATTTGATGCCGCTCACCATGTTTGAGAGGCTTAACCTAGGAGAGGTTACTCCAACCATGCTTTCCTTGCAAATGGCGGATCGATCCCTTAAGACTCCATATGGGATTGTGGAGGATGTAATGGTGCGGGTGGACAAGTATGTGTTCCCCGTGGATTTTGTTGTGCTTGATATGGAGGAGGATGAGAAGATTCCTCTCATTCTTGGTCGACCTTTCTTAGCTACTGGTAGAGCTAAGATTGACGTTGACAAGGGTCACCTCATTCTCCGTGTTGGTAAGGAAAAGGTACGATTTTATGTTTTTAATCCTATGATTGAGACTAACCATGACAATGACTTTGTCTGTGATGTGATTAGAAGCAGGTCGAAGGTTCCGGAAGAGATCCCCAAAGTTAATGCCCAAATTGATGAGTTCCATCCGGCTCTCATCAAGCTTGTTAATGGTAACAAGTATGGGGGGTCCAAGTATGAGAACTTACATGCTCATATGGTGAAGATTACCCAAGCTAGCACCCTTGCTAAGATTGAGGGCGTTTCAAGTGATGAAGTGAAGATTAAACTCTTCCCTCATTCTTTGACAAGGGAGGCTAGAGCTTGGTTTGATGAGCAAGAGGACATTGCCTCATGGGAGGATTTACTCCAGAGGTTTTGTGCAAGGTTTCTTCCTTGCACTTGTGGTAAGTTAATCAATGGAAAGGAATTTCCTTCCTAACACCATCGGAAGGAGAGTCCACCTAGGACTATAACCTAGGGCTAAATGGGAGACAACCCATTCTTTTAATTTTATTATTTACTATTTTTTAATTTTGTAGTATTTTAGGTGTTTATTTCAAAAAAAAAAGGAAAAATAGTAAAATTTTTGTGAAAAAACTGGGTTGAGCGCCTAGGCGCCAATTCAGGAGCGCCTAGGTGCCAATTAGTGGCAGAGGCACTGCCTCTGGAACTGGCTTGAGCGCCTGAGCGTTCCCCTCGAGCGCTCGAGCGCTCCTGTACGTGTTTTTGCTTACATTTTGGGTTTTAAAACCCCAACCTTTTTCATTTTCCCACTCTTTCCTCCCATTCCTTCATAAAAAACGCACCCCACTCTCTCCAAACCCCATTTCCACTTCTCATTTCTCACTTGCACACACTTTAGCTCTCCCATTTGCTTCCAAGTTCTGCATTGTTTCAAGTTCCTTTCACTTGCACCCACTCACTCTCAAGTCAAGGTAAGTTCCAACTTTCACTTTCCTTCATTTTTGTTCATGGGGTTTGCAATGCATGTTTACAAGGGGGTTTGGGTGAGTGATTTGTGTTAATGCAAGTTGGGTTTGGGTTGTATGTACTCATTGGTGGTTGATTTTGTGTTTAATTAGAAAGGGGTTGTAAATTTGTGAGGATTGGATAGTTAGGATTTTGTGGATTAGTTTAGTTTAGCTTTTGCTTACAAGGTGTTTGATAGAATGCCTCAATGGGTTCTCTTAGTCGATTTTTGGCAAGTGCTTGTGGTAGTTTTTCTCTCTTTGCCAAAATCACTAAGAAACTTGTTGGGTGCTCTTAGGTTGTTCTTTATTTTTGCTTTTGTACAAAGTTTTTTCTTCTTTTCTTTTTATTTTTATTTTTGAACTAACATTTCTAACGTTTGTGGCTTGTGTATGGGCTAACAACTTTGCAGATGCCTGTGAAAAGAGCAAGAACCAACACAAGAGCTGCAGCTTCTTCCTCCACCTCCCGGAGTTTTGATCGCTCCCGCTTCCTATCAGCGGTTAAGGAGGAGTTTTACCGAGCTCACCTAGCACACAAGGAGTGTGTGAAGGAGCGGGGAGTTTTGTATCGGGGGGGAAGATGAAGAAGAAGAGGAAGAAGAAGAGGAGGAAGCAGAGGATGTTGAGGTGGTGAATGAGGTGGTTACTCCACCACGTGCTGACCCTTCTCCTGCTTGGATGGAGGCCGCTTTCGGGCGGATGTTTTTGAGGCAAGATCGCCTACACAGGGATCTTGACCTCCATTGGAGGGGAGGTAGCACATCAGACCCCAAGTACAATGGGCCCTTGGATTTTAATACCTTGGAGCAGGGGATGATAGACTTGAGCTTGATGCATGATGCCGGAGTTCATCCGGATTATGGCGATGGAAGGGGTGACCATGACCCCATGGAGTGATTGAGCTGAGGTAACTCTACTCTTAGTTTAGGTCATGCATTTTTAGCATATTTTCAATTTATAGATTTTGTTTTCTTTTGATCATGCATTGTTTTAGTTGGTTTTATTTTTGGGTCTTTACTTCCCTATACTCACATGCTTTTAGCTATAGGTTTGCTTCCCTACTAGTGCTGTTTTTGAAAATACTTTGGTGAATACTTGTTGTTGTTTCGGGGATGAGTGATTGCATGTTGGGGAAGAGAGGAGGAGACTTCGGTCTTCCGAGTGTCTCTTGAGAAAGGAGTCGGTGTGAGTCCATTAAGGGTCTATCTTTGACCCTTCACCATAAAAATTCTCTGGAGGATCCTGACTCACTTGCAATTCTTGGTTCTGCGTTAATTTCACTCATAGCATGCTTAGTGATTTCTGTTTTATTCTTGAGACTTATAGGATTTCTTGAGATTCTGAGTTCGTGGTTGAACATTGCCCTTAGTTGTCCCATTTGAGCTTAATTGGAGAATCTTTTTGTAGCCAAAAGTTTGGGATGGTTGTTTGGATGGAATATTGGGGGAGTGATGGTCCTTGTTGTGTTGTGTGGAGCTGGAAAAAATGAGAAATAGTCTCTTGCCCTAAAAGGAAAGAACAGTGGAAAAAAAGAAAGAAAAAGAACTCCTAACCAAAAGTTGGAGTTGAAAAAAAAGAAAAAAAGGGTTTGAAAAGTTGGGTGCAAGAGACTTGTGCAAAGAAAAATGTTGTAAGCTCCGGGGTTATTAGAAGAGGACCACACTCAATGTGCTTGAAAGCCTAGTTTTCCTTTAGGGACCAACCACCATCATGTTTTACCTAGCCAATGTTTCAACCCTTATGGAAGTCTCTTTGAATATTTGCATGTTTGATCTTTGTTGCTATTGAGTGAATGACATTCAGGACCTATGAACTTGTTTGTGTGCTCAGTGCACTAAATGAACATCTTATTCTTGGGTTTTTAGTTCTAAATGCTTCTCATGAATGGACTCTACACTCTTCTCTCTTCAAAAGAGGCATGAAGTAGGTTGTTGGGTCTTTCTCTTGAAACTAGCTGTGATTACTTTGTCCCCCTGTTTTTGTGAAGTATTCCTTGTTGTGAGCACTTGTGTGGGAGCATTTCTTGCGCTTGAGGGCAAGCGAGTGTTTTTTACGCTCGAGGGCGAGCTGTCGTTGAGTATAGTGGTGTGATGACCCTATTTTAGTAGTGTTTTTAGGGTCATTTCTTTGGTTGTTTTGAGTCTTTTTGTTGAGTCTCATGTAGTGTTTCATGCATTCTCATGCATTTTTATTCTTTTCTTTAGTTTTTATTTCGTTTTGGTAATTTAGTAGTTTTTTAGGTAGTTTTCTTGCATTTTAAGTAAAGTTTAGGACTTGCATGGTTTTGTTGTGTTTTATGAGAGACTTCTTGTGCTAATGAGCTCTTGGAGCTTCTAGAATCTTCCTAGTCTTGTTGGTTAGGTTTTGAGTGCAGAAACTGAAGGAGAAGGAAGGCCAAGAAGCATGGAATTGATGAAGAACATAAAGAGAATTGAAAAGAGGAGTTTCAGAAGCCAAAAAGTCATTTTCAGGCGAGCTAGAGCGCCTATGCGCTGGGAGTGGGCGCCTAGGCGCCAATAGGGTCAGAGAGCATGTTTTTCAACATGCAATTGGCGCTCAGGCGCTCTGAATTGGCGCCTGAGCGCCCAGTTTCGTTAGTTTCAGCCTATAAATAAGGCTTAGGCCAATTTCTTTGATACATTTTGTCATTTCACTCATTTTTGGTCAAGTTTGAGAGCTGAGGAGAACTTTGGGGCCAAGGGAGGCTTCCAACTTGTACTTTTCCTCAGGTTTTATTTACATTTTCTTCATGAATTCACTAGCCAAGAGTGGCTAGTTTACTTTTTGCTTTGAAATAAGAGATTCTATGAAACTTTAGTTTATAAATCCTATCTCTATGCATGAGTCTTGATTCAATCTTGTATTTCATTTCCTTATTGCATGTTTAGCTTTGGTGCACCTTTGCTATAGGCTAGATTATAATAGAATGGAAATTTGTTATGATTTAGGGACATGAATTGGAATAGATCCTTCTATACTTGCTTCTAGGAATAGAGTGAGGGTAGGGTTTTGTTGGCCTGAATAATTAAGCTATCATACCTCTTATGAATGTTTAAGTACACAAGGAATTGGGCTTATCTTTCAATTTGAGAGAATTACTTTTATGAGGAATCAACTAGTAAGTACAAAGGCTATAAGAGTGGAATCAAGGATTTACATGCATAAGATAGGTGGACTAAAATGGATTAGATGATCAAACACCCAAGGCAATTTCCCATCATTTGTTATTTACATCATTATCAACATTGCTCTCTTGCAAAACTTTTGTCACAATCACCCAAAACCAATTTCTGAATTTTACAGTCTTAAGAACTTGCAAACTCTCGGCTTAAATCAGTAATTCTCACTCACAATCCCTGTGGTTCGATAATTTAAAACCCGAAGGTATTCGTGCACTTGCGAATTGACCAACACACACCCTGCAGTGACATGTTTCAGGTGTGGAAAGAATGAACACTGTGCTAATACATGTCTGGACCAAGGGCCTCGATGTTTCAATTGCAACCAGATAGGGCATTTGGCCATGAACTGTAAGACGTTTCAGGCGGGACCGTCTGACAACAGGATGAAGGGCAAGTTTCCTGCCATAGCTAGAAGGGCAGAGAAACAAGTGTCATGTTACAGATGTGGGGAGACTGGGCATTTTGCTAGCAGGTGCTCAGCGACTGGACTGAGGTGTTTTAATTGCAACCGAGTGGGACATCTAGCCATGGTTTGTGAGGCGCCCAAGAGGGGGGCCATCGGTCAACACTGCTCGAGGAAAGCGCCCTGCTGCCAAAGCAAGAGTTTACACCATGGATGGTGAAGAGAATGAGGGAGCTGACGAATTAGTCAAAGGAGAGCGTAAGAACGATGGTAATCTTCTAACTATTCTTTCTTATTCTAGTATAATACGCTCCATTACTCTCGTAGCACATGCGACGCACCTATTTTACTTATATTGTTTAAGCTTCGAATTTATAGTTATTACGCCTAATAATACTTTATTTGACCGTTGCTCGTGTTTAAACTATAGAAGTTACACGAGGTTTAGAAGAACACGTTAAGTCTAGAAAGTAGTCTTGGACCGATGCGTTTAACAAGAAGCTAGAAGCTGAAGCATGAATCTCAGAGAGATTCCGTATGGATAGTATACGTATGATGTTGAGAGTGTGTAGTTCCGTAGCGGCATCATTGAGGATTTAATATCAAGATCTTTGTGACTACTGGATGTTAGGAACTCACCGACTGTTCTAGTGGGTTTTTCTAAATCTTCACCTTCGATGTATTAGGCCTAATCAACTTAATATTGAGGGGGTGATATTCGGAATCAGAACTGGCAATGGACTTTGATAGATGGATTGGTAAGATTAATTTGATTGGATCGAGGATTAGTTGAGTTGGGAAGTAAAGTTCTTGTTAAGTAATTGATTTCCTTTAGGAAGGAGTTATAGTTTTAAGAAATGGATATTCATTTAAGAAGTATTGAAGAATTAAAGGACATTTGAGGTCCAAACTTAGGGAAAGTTTAGGTTTTAAGTCTATGAATTCTTGTCTTAAGTGCGTAGGACTCAAGGTTTGTCAGGTTTTGATCGAGAGACTAAGTATCGGATTGATTGGAGGACGATCTAGTTACGGAAATAAAGAGTTAATATTAAGATGAATACTTGAGGTTGTTATATGTGGACAAATTTCTTAGAGTCTAAGAGTGAATGGAACTTTGTTATGGATTCCGATGTTGCATGCTGGGGTTAGCAAGTGATTTTTTTTACTAAGTTGAATGAGGATCTTAGGGTTAAGATTGACCTTGGGAGGTGAAAATCATGTACGAATAAGATATTTAGTGGTGTTAGCATTAACGATTGTAGTTAAACCTCAGAATGTTGAGGGATCGGGTGATAAAATGACTAGTTAAGTTTCCTGAGGTACAGTTAAGATTTGATCTTCTAGGGAATAAGCTCGGATTTAGGGGAAGTGTTAAGGATTTTAGGTAAGTATAAAGTGGTTTGTGAATAAGTGAAGGTTGGTTTTATGGTTCGAGTAAGGGAAGTCTCGAAAAAGGGGAGATGACAATTATGGATTGTAAGATATTAAGATGATGATTAGCTTATAAGTTGCTGACGAATGGATGTTAAAAGGGATTGGGTCTAGCGATGCACAAGGTATTAAGACTCAAGTCAAGTTTTAATTTGAATGATGAATAAGTAGAAGATTGATTTCATGGTGCGAATGAGGATGGTTACGAAGTTGGAACTAACGTTAAGAGATTAGTAGATTCCAAGGGAATAGTTCGTCTATGAGATAAAGAGCGATCGAGTTAAGTTTTGAATCATGAGTAAAGATCACGAGGACAGGTTGAACATCCACTCTGGAATGGTGGAGGTGTACTGGGTTTAAGCAGAATATCGGACGAACGAAAGTAAATGAGCAAGTGGTTAAGGCTGTGCGATTGCACAGAGTCCAACCAATATTATTTCCAACATAGACCCGACACAAGTGGTCGAGCCGAACGACATAGAGCTGAAAGATGAACTGTCTTTCGAAAAACGCCGCAAATTAGCTTTGGTGACAATCATTTGGAACAAGGACATAGGCGATGCTACATGGGAGCTTAAGGAACAGATCGAGGAACAGTATCCGGAATTTTTACTGAACCATAAGTTTCCAGGTCGAAACTTTATTTTTGGAGGGTAGTAATGTAAGACCCAAGTTTTTAAGCTTAGAATAAGTGGAAGAGATTTCCATTTACGATTAGGCTTGATGTATCGCGAAGGAAAAACCTGAACAAGAGTTTATCGGATGAAATAAATTTATGAAGGAGAAAGTTCAGGAAAAGTCTAAGGATTATATCAAAATCGATTAAAGGTATAGCACGATCGATTCGCTTAAACCTAGGACAAGAACCTTAGGAAAAGACTAAGTTCCACCCTTGGAACACTATAGGAATAATTCCAGAAATCTTCAAGAGGAATATAAGACTTTCTCTTATTCCTTTTTATAACAATCGTTTTAAGGTGAAACTCTAGGATGTACGAACGTCCAATTCCAATCCTCGGAAGTTTGCCGAAACAAAAACCCTGATAGTTCAAGCAAACCTAAAATCATCCGACGATGAAGACTTTTTCTATTCGGAGCTTCAAACGAAGATTCCACACGCGAACACCCATTTCTCTTCATGTTTTCAATCTTTCTTCAGAAGAAAGTTTTCTCATCCGACATTCACTGCAAAAAGTAACTTTTCGGGTAAAATAGATTTACACCGACTTTTGATTGTTTACCTTAATTACAAGAGAATCTCTTTTGAGTTTTGGAATTCTGTCACGAACAACTATCTTATAATTCACAGAGGAATGCGCAGGAAAAATATCGGAATCACTCTTATATTTTTATCTTAACTCTATGAGTTAAATCCTCCGATATCTAAACTAATCTGTACCGGTTTATAAAATATCTTTACAAAATATCTTTACAAAATATCTTTACAAAATATCTTTAGGAAATATATTTACAAAATATCTTTACAAAATATCTTTACAAAAATATCTTCTCAAAAATATCTATCCATCCTTATCCCTCCACCAAGTCATCCTTATCTAAACTTTGCAAAATATCTTCCATTTCCTTCACTATATATAGGTTGTAGCTAGAAAATGAAAATTTTGCAAAAATCTTCACCCATTCAGCCCCAAACCCGCGAGCACAAGGAGGAGAGGAGAGGAAAAAGATTTTCTCCGATTCTTGCCCGTTTGCTTCACAGTTCGTTGCTAATCGAAGACTACGAGGTATAGTTACTATTCCTCACTTTCGATCGTCATTTCCGTCAATTTTCTCTAGACTTTTCTGAGCTCAAAGTTTGGAGCTTTTGGTGAAATTGTCCAAATAGCTCGATTTCTTTGTCTAAACATCTTCCCCACGTACCCAAGAGCACTTCTGTCGGATTAGTTTTTCCGTAATGTCGCCGGAATTCGCCGGAATCAATTTTTACCTCAAATACCCATTTTTGGGGCAAAGTCTCAATCTTTTAGCTTAGAACTCTCGACTTAGCTTAGTGTCAATAGGATTAGTTGTCATAAACGTCGTTAGTAACATTTCTATCGGATTAGTTTTTCAAAATTTTGATTTTTGATTTTCCGAGCTAAAACTCTGACCAAATTACCCCTGCTTCAGTTTTCGATCCGAAAATTTTTTCCGAGTTTAGATTCGCCTTAGTTACGACTAATGATAACCTAGGAACCAAGTTTTCAAAGAAAAATCGACCCACACAATTAAGGGAAGTGGCCGAGAGCACCCTCATGGGGGGGAGGAAATCCGACTTTTTCGAACACTTGTCTTAACGCGTTAGATTGTCGTACCATGGAGTTCGTAGTGTTCCGTGTAACCCTAGGACTTATTGTTTGCTGAGTTTCTGACTCATTGTGATTGATTTCTGTGAAATTGCTTTAAGGTTCGTTCGAGGAATTCGGAGGACTTGAGGAGGAAGATCGTGAAGGAAAGTTCAAGGAGCGAGCTGGAAAATCAACAGGTGAGGGCATCTCACTGAATACTAGATAATGATTTAGGTGTCGATGAATTCGACTTGATTTATGTGTTATGCACTTAATTGCTAAATGCCTGAAATGTTTTCTGAGGCTTCGGCCGATCTTGTTGAGTACTGGATGCCATGATATTGTGTGCTAAATGATTCACATGTAATGTGCTAAATGGTTAATCTAGGATGTGTTGGAATATGTTGTTTATGCTTATTGATTGAGCTGATTTATTTATGTGATTCCACTTATATCTGTGATACTGAGGAGTGAGGATAACGGGCAGGTCATGCCGAATTTTTATGAGATTTTTGAGAGAATTTGAAAGGACGAACGGAGTTCGGGCCTTGTTATATTTTAATGGATCGAGACCTTCTCAGAAATTATTTGGGATTATGGGATCCCTGAAAACTCATAGGAAGTATTATAAGACTAAATGAAACCTATTTTCTCAAGGAAAATTCATAAGACACTAATTAATCTCTAAAACCCTTGAACAATGATAACAACCTTCGATAAGAGCTTAGAGCTTGAATTTTAGTTTTGAAAAAAATGAGAAGTGTCGTCGAGTCCAAGTCTTGAGGAAACTTACAAGTTTCCGAATATGCTTATACTCTTTCGCTCGATGAGCAGTTTATTGTTTGGCTATCTAAAGTTTAGCCGGGAACTATAAGTTTCCAAGTACATTCGTACTCTTTCGCTCGATGAGCAGTTTATTGTTTGGCTATCTAAAGTTTAACCAGGAACTATAAGTTTCCAAGTACATTTGTACTCTTTCGCTCGATGAGAAGTTTATTGATTGGCTATCTAAAGTTTAGTCGGGAACCATGAGTTCCTAAGTACATTCTTCTTCTTTTGATTAATTCATTTTGTCGCAGAATCGACATTTACCTTAGGGTATTCTTTTAGAGACATTAGGTTATTTAGAACACGTGGCGACGTGTCGAGTGAGGTCGGAGACGTTGTTTGGCTAATCACTTTGCATCCATGCACTCATTTTGAGGTTAATACACGGCGTGATACCGGACCTCGGTGGATTCCAAAATGGTCATAAGACCCGGATTTCCATATTTAGGACACTACGGTGGTCCTTAGTAGCAGACGGAATGGCAGACCTACGGGTTCACTGCTGATCTGACTACTTTTGTGTGGTGTAAGAGACGCCCGAGCGGAATGGTCTCACTATGGTCGGTGTTAGGGCTGACTCGATGGTGTCCATCCTTCTTCCGGAATGAATCTTGTCAACCAGCAGTGCATTTCATGCAACATACATACTGACTTGGTTGCTGAGTGTGATTGGTACTTGGTAATCCTATTTGATGCATGCTATTTGTTATTATCATCTTTTATATTCATTGTGAAATATGCAACCCTAGGATGTTATCCCTAAACTTATAAGCCTAAGTGGCTATTACTATTTATCTTTACCTATTGAATGTACTATTATGTAATTCTTTGAGTTGACCCTCGTGCGTGCTACCTGTGTTTCGGGGGCTATGTATGCCCTTTATTGTCAGATGTCCATGGCTGACCGGTACGAGACGGTCGTCCCTTCGGGGGGGGACCAGGTTTGAGATGTTGGACCAAGACACCCCGGGTTCATGGGTGGTCGACCCCGCCGGCCACCGAGCTATCTATTCGGGGCGAATAATGGAGGATCGCGTTGACCGGATGCCAAGCCTGACGCACGGAGTTTGGCGACCAGCTGTGGAGATCGATGCAGTCATCAACATAGTCGTCTTGGATTCAGATTCAGACGACGATCTTGGGGATGCATAGTTGGGATTAGTGTAGGAGTAGCGTCTTGGCTCTGATGTTCAGTCTTTCGTTTTAGGCAGGGTAGGTCCCCGACCTTTAGCTTTTCTTGTGGTTCTCTTTACGGGAATTACAGAGGGTTGGTCGGTTTAGGAGGTTTTTGTTGGCTAACCTACTGTTGTAGGGAGGACTGTATTTGGAACTGTTGTCCTTTTGTGCCGGTTTGTACGTATTTGCCCACGGGCACTACTTTCGGCCAGTTACCCGTCACTAGAGGTAACTCGGGACGTGGTTTTGTTACTTACAGCGGGGGCTGTAATTATCTATCGTATAGTAGTTCTGCTATCTTTTGTTGTTGAGTTTCATTTCTTTCAGTTTCAAATTCCTTTACCAAAAAAAAAAAAGTATTCACGTTTTTTTTTTACGCTTAAGTATTTCTTTTGGTTACTAAAGTGACGCCACCGTAATCGGGGTGTTACAGAAACAAGGCAAGGCTAGTTGCTCAAGGCTACAACCAGCAGGAAGGAATAGACTACACAGAAACATTTGCTCCAGTAGCAAGACTAGAAGCAATCAGACTGTTGTTCTCTTTCTCAGTAAATCACAACATAGTTCTTCATCAGATGGATGTGAAGAGTGCCTTCCTAAATGGTTATATTTCAGAGGAAGTCTATGTTCATCAACCCCCAGGTTTTGAAGATGAGAAGAATCCAGACCATGTGTTCAAATTGAAGAAATCACTCTATGGTCTGAAGCAAGCTCCCAGAGCATGGTATGAGAGACTCAGCTCATTCCTTCTGGAGAATGAGTTTGTAAGGGGTAAAGTAGATACAACTCTCTTTTGCAAAACTTATAAAGATGATATCTTAATTGTGCAAATCTATGTTGATGATATTATATTTGGTTCTGCTAATCAATCTCTATGCAAAGAATTTTCTGAGATGATGCAGGCTGAATTTGAGATGAATATGATGGTAGAACTTAAGTACTTTCTGGGAATACAAGTTAATCAAACACCAGAAGGAACATATATCCATCAAAGCAAGTACACTAAAGAACTTCTGAAGAAGTTCAATATGCTGGAATCTACAGTGGCCAAGACTCCAATGCATCCTACATGCATTCTGGAGAAAGAAGATGCAAGTGGTAAAGTTTGTCAGAAGCTTTATCGTGGTATGATAGGTTCACTTCTCTACTTAACTGCATCTAGGCCAGATATATTGTTTAGTGTTCATTTATGTGCTCGTTTCCAATCAGATCCAAGGGAAACCCACTTAACTGCTGTTAAGAGGATCCTAAGGTATCTGAAAGGCACCACTAACCTTGGCTTGATGTATAAGAAAACATCAGAGTATAAGCTTTCAGGTTATTGTGATGCTGATTATGCTGGAGATAGAACAGAGAGAAAAAGTACTTTTGGAAATTGTCAATTTCTGGGAAGTAATCTAGTCTCATGGGCAAGCAAGAGGCAATCAACCATTGCACTATCCACTGCAGAGGCAGAATATATCTCAGCAGCAATATGCAGCACTCAGATGCTCTGGATGAAACATCAGCTGGAGGATTATCAGATCCTTGAGAACAATATCTCAATCTATTGTGATAACACTGCTACAATATCATTGAGTAAGAATCCTATCTTACATTCAAGAGCAAAGCACATTGAGGTAAAGTATCACTTTATTAGAGATTATGTACAGAAGGGCGTACTTCTTCTAAAGTTTGTTGATACTTGTAACACCCCGATTTCCAGGTGTCACTTTAATAACCAAAAATAAACTTTACGCGGAAAACAGGTAATTTTTTTTTATTGTTTCCTTTTAATAAAAGCAATAAAGAAATAAAGACAAAGCCCAACAACTAAACTAACCGATAAACAACATATACAAAGGTACAGCCTCTGCTGCACTATCCCGTCACGCGCACACGCAGTGACTCCAAGGTAGCGTGCCCGTAGGCGAATATATACAAACCAGAACTGTACGCAAAAGCATCAAATATACCACTATCCAAGAGAAAGTCGGCCTCAAAATGGCCTCAACCCAAGACCCCTATAGTCCGACAGACTCTCTGTGATCCTCAGCAAGAGAACCACACAAAAAGCCATATATCGGGAACCTACCCGGTCCCAAAAGTAAGACGAATCAGAGCTATGACAGTGACAACCAACTCAAAAGACTCTAACCACCCATAACCCACACTACTATTATCGACTCTCCCTCGATCAGCCATGAAGTCCGGGTCCTCGTCGAAAGCTTCAGTAATAGACATTTCGCTCCGGGTCTTTCCCGCACAACGAATCATCACGAACCGGCTGACAGACGCCTGGCAGCAGGCCGACCGCCCAAACACAAACATACAAACAAAGCCAAGGTGCTAGGGTCAACTTACAGAATACAATAGATATACAATCAACATGCGATAAAGGGGGTATATATATATGTTGTATATATACATATAAGTTATGTATTGTATCAACTCCCTAATACAATTCAATCATCAAAACACATAACGATGTTTATCAACATCAAATCATCAATATCTCAACAGATATAGTTAGAGTGCATGATATGTCAATGCAACGTCAATTAAGAAGGTTCCGGAAGAAATAGGCTGGGCACGATCGAGTCGGTCCTAGCACTAGCATTGTGCCGACCATAACTCTCGGGTGTCACTTACAACCTTGACATAGTCGGATCAGTCCTAACCCTGCGGGTCGACTTTTCCCTCCAACGAATGCCCGAGTTACCCGAAGGCATGCTGTAACCGAAGGTATATACTGTACCCGAAGGTATATAGATATACTATACCCGAAGGTATATAGATATACTGTACCCGAAGGTATATATTGTACCCGAAGGTATATAGATATACTGTACCCGAAGGTATATACTGTACCCGAAGGTATATAGATATACTGTACCCGAAGGTATATAGATATACTGTACCCGAAGGTATATACTGTAAAGTATATAGATATACTGTACCCGAAGGTATATAGATATACTGTACCCGAAGGTATATACTGTACCCGAAGGTATATAGATATACTGTACCCGAAGGTATATAGATATACTGTACCCAAAGGTATATACTGTACCCGAAGGTATATAGATATACTGTACCCGAAGGTATATACTGTACCCGAAGGTATATAGATATACTGTACCCGAAGGTATATACTGTACCCGAAGGTATATAGATATATTGTACCCGAAGGTATATACTGTACCCGAAGGTATATAGATATACTGTACCCGAAGGTATATGTCGATTCGGCGACAAAAGACAATTAATTATGAAAGGAGTGCGATCACCCTTGATGACTTCTTGAGTCATCTGACTCATCAAATCTCGATGGTCAAAAACTGCTCCGACCCAAACTCAAAACAACCCAAGAGTTAGTGTCGGTCTATACAACACAACTCCACCAACAAGATTACACGAGGGTCTAGTGTCGGTCAATACAACACAGCCCAAACAACAAGATCACTAGGTGTCGGTCAATACAACACGGCTTCACAACACTCCCCAAGAGTACTAACGTACTCGGTGACTTTCAATCATCACCATAGCTCACCTTAGTGGCTTTCCCAATTCCGATAACTCTCCAAACCCACAACAAAGGTCGACTTTTCCCCGCCTTTCGTAAATATTTTTCCCCTTCAGTTCTCCTATGCTTAAACGTTAATAAAAATGATTTCAATTCAAATTAGTCAAATTATGAGTTTATTTCTCAAAGTCTAAGTTTCCCAAGTCTTTATTTTTCGAAAGCTCTATCATTCTAAGTTTCCAAAAATCAACCACCCAAAATACATTTCCCGGGGAAAGTCTAGGAATTCCAACGAATCCCAACAAATGGCTAAGTCTCAAACCCCACATTCGGACTTGCCTAGGGTTGTTCATCCAACCCGAAATGTCAAAGATCACCAGGTCAATGAACCTCCACTCCGAAGTTGCGTCAAAACGCTCAATTCAACACATCATCAATATCATAAGTTATGAAAACAATCATAACAATAAATCATCATCATAAACAACATCAGATAAAGCATAAGTCGAATTTATCGACGTCTATCATGCAATCATAGCTAAATATAGCAAGTTGCCCTAACCTCGAGCTGTTCCAGCTTCGCAAACAAAGTTCTCCTCAAACAATTGCTCTGAGTATTCCAAAGTTCCTTCAACTGAACCTCGGAGGAAAACAAAGCAGAAACCAAACAAAATCGATTAGTTCGATCGCAAAACAATACATAAACGATAGACAAAGCATTAAAGCTTCAGAATACGACAATCGGGTACGAAAGGACAAGTTTTCGAAAACGAAAAACTCCCCCCCCCCTAGGAAATAGCCCACGGCCATAAGGAGAAAAGGGCTTCGGCTCTTTTTCTTCGATCAAATCAATTCACAAGGTAGTTTTAGGGTAAAACTAAGGCAAAGAAACTGTCGGAACAATTTTCGGACAATCGGGCCGAAATACAACTATCCAGGGGCATTTTGGTCCAAAATAAAGGCTCAAAACTTCAAAGTTATCAGTTCTGAAAACAAATTTGACAGCAATGATCCTCATGACATCCGTGACAACAAATCCTAAAGGCACGAAGTCAGATTAAGTCTTTTCGACAATAAAGTTTCGAAATGTGAGACAAAAAGGGTTTTGAAACAGTTTTTCAGATCCTGGACAACTGGATCACAATCAGCGTTTACTGACAGAGGTTTTAGACTCAGGGGAACGTAAGGAACATAACCCAACCAAGAAATCGAAGAAATCGAACCATTTTAGAAAAAGCTCAAAACTGTGAGCACAGAAACGACTTTAGAAACGCAACAGAAACAACAATCAGAGGTAGGAATCGTGTTAGTTACCTCGATACCTAGAAGTAGGGACGAACTGCGCGAAGATTGGTCAAGTTTTCGCGAAAATCTCCTCCCCCCTTGCTCTCCACGAAATTCAGCCACAATAGGAAGAAAATGAAGGAATTTTTGCTTTTTGAGCTATTTATAGGCAAGCGAAATCGCGGGAAAATGAAAATTTCGCGATTCCGATTTTTGCAGCACGATCACCGTGGAATTCTAAAAGAGATTCTGACGTCAGAATTCCAGAACTCAAAACAAATATCTAAGATTTAGGAAAAACGATATCCAAAACGCCAAAAGCGGTGTAAGTTAGTCTGTCCCGAAAAACTACTTTTTGCTGTGATGCTCAGACGACAAAACTTCCAACAGAAGAAAGATTGGAAATGTCGAAACAAGTCTGGCAGCGCGGACGGAATCTTCGTTAGAAGTCCCGAATAGAAAAAGTCTTCATCCTTCGCTCAAAACTAAGGTTTCGAAGCAAAGAAATTAGCGTCGGCGGACATCCGAAAAGTAAATACTATCGTGCGTACAGTCCAGAGTTCCGAAATGAAATGCTGGTCGAAGGAAAAATAAAGAGAATCTTTAAATTTTCCAAGAATTCGAAATATCGCCTAAACATTGCTTTAAAAGCGAAATTAGCCTATTCTGGACATGCTCGCCATAAGGCAGGTGTGCAGACGACTCGCACTAGCTCCGAAAGAAACAACGCCACATTCCTCGAGCAATTCCTGAACTTTCTTCTTCATTAATCTTTCTCAAATATCAAACTCCTGTCACACTTACACTGATTCCACGCGTGAGTCGGAAATTAACTTGTTCCGAAAATCCGGGTCTTACAATACTCCCCTCCAAAAAGAAAGTTTCGTCCTCGAAACTCAGAGTTCTGAGAAAATTCCGAAATACAGTTCCTTGATCTGGTCTTCCAATTCCCATGTAGCATTGCCCGTGTCATTGTTCCTCATAACCTTTACTTAAGCAAGCTGTTTTCCCCTTAACTGTTTCACTCTTCTATCCCCACTGCTAACTGTCGGTGTCTCAAAAGACAAACCATCATTCAACTTCATGTCGTCTGGCTCGATCACTTGCGTCGGATCTCTGCTTGAAATGATACCGGTTGGCACTCCGTGCAGTCGCTCAATCTTAGCCACTTGTTTTTTTTTTTACTGTCGGTCATCCGAAATCCTTCTTAAACTCGGTGCCTCTCTGTCATCTCAAAGTAGATACTCAACTTGTCCTCGTGATCTTCATCTACAGTCCAAAACTCCACTTGTTCGTTCGATAACTCCTAGACGAATCCTCCCCCTTGGAAACCGCTAGTCCATTAAAACACCTCTAACTTCGTAACTATCTTTACACACACCAAGAAATCACACTTCTACTTAGTCACTATTCGAATTAAAGCTCGACTTATGTCCTTATTTCTTGTCCTTCACTAATCTTATCCCCTTCAACATCAATTTATCAACAACTTATAAGATAATCCTCCTCTTAATACCTAACAATCCATTATTATCGTCTTCTTCCTCAAAACTTCCCTCACTCAAACCTATTTACACTTACTGAAATCCCTAACACTTCGCACAAATCGAGACTTATCCTCTAGAAGATTAAATCATAACTATACCTCAAGGGACTTAACTAGCC
>NC_080043.1:46010866-46030138 GCF_012489685.1 Lotus japonicus
GCTCTTAAAGCAACGTTTTAAGTGAGATTTCAAACTCTTGGAAAATTTAAAGTTTCTCTTTATTTTTCCATCGACCAGCGTTTCATTTCGGAACTCTGGACTGTACGCACGATAGGTTTAACTTTTCGGATGTCCGCCGACGCTAATTTCTTTGCTTCGAAACCTTAGTTTTGAGCGAAGGATGAAGACTTTTTCTATTCGGGACATCTAACGAAGATTCCGTTCGCGTTGCTAGACTTGTTTCGACATTTCCAATCTTTCTTCTGTTGGAAGTTTTGTCGTCTGAGCATCACAGCAAAAAGTAGTTTTTCGGGACAGACTAACTTACACCGCTTTTGGCGTTTTGGATATCGTTTTTCCCAAATCTTAGATATTTGTTTTGAGTTCTGGAATTCTGACGCCAGAATCTCTCTTAGAATTCCACGGTGATCGTGCTGCAAAAATCGGAATCGCGAAATTTTCATTTTCCCGCGATTTCGCCTGCCTATAAATAGCTCAAAAAGGCAAAAATTCCTTCATTTTCTTCCTTTTGTGGCTGAATTTCTGGAGAGCAAGGGGGGAGGAGATTTTCGCGAAAACTTGACCAATCTTCGTGCAGTTCGTCCCTACTTCTAGGTATCGAGGTAACTACACGATACCTACCTCTGATTGTTGTTTCTGTTGCCGTTTCTGAAGTCGTTTCTGTGCTCACAGTTTTGAGCTTTTTCTAAAATGGTCCGATTTCTTCGATTTCTTGGTTGGGTTATGTTCCTTACGTTCCCCTGAGTCTAAAACCTCTGTCAGTAAACGCTGATTGTGATCCAGTTGTCCAGGATCTGAAAAACTGTTTCAAAAACCCTTTTTGTCTCACATTTCGAAATTTTATTGTCGAAAAGACTTAATCTGACTTCGTGCCTTTAGGATTGTTGTCACGGATGTCATGAGGATCATTGCTGTCAAATTTGTTTTTCAGAACTGATAACTTTGAAGTTTTGAGCCTTTATTTTGGACCAAAATGCCCCTGGTAGTCGTATTTCGGCCCGATTGTCCGAAAATTGTTTCTGACAGTTTCTTTGCCTTAGTTTTACCCTAAAACTACCTTGTGAATTGATTTGATCGAAGAAAAAGAGTCGAAGCCCTTTTTCCTTTGAGGCCGTGGGTTATTACCTTTAGGGGGGAGTTTTTCGTTTTCGAAAACTTGTCCTTTCGTACCCGATTGTCGTATTCTGAAGCTTTAATGCTTTGTCTATCGTTTATGTATTGTTTTGCGATCGAACTATCGATTTTGTTTGGTTTCTGCTTTGTTTTCCTCCGAGGTTCAGTTGAAGGAACTTTGGAATACTCAGAGCAATTGTTTGAGGAGAACTTTGTTTGCGAAGCTGGAACAGCTCGAGGTTAGGGCAACTTGCTATATTAGCTATGATTGCATGATAGGCGTCGATAAATTCGACTTATGCTTTATCTGATGTTGTTTATGATGATGATTTATGTTATGATTGTTTTCATAACTTATGATATTGATGATGTGTTGAATTGGCGTTTCGACGAACTTCGGAGTGGAGGTTCATTGAATCTGGTGATCTTTGACATTTCGGGTTGGATGAACAACCCTAGGCAAGTCCGAATGTGGGGTTTGAGACTTAGCCATTTGTTGGGATTCGTTGGAATTCCTAGACTTTCCCCGGGAAATGTATTTTGGGTGGTTGATTTTTTGGAAACTTAGAATGATAGAGCTTTCGAAAAATAAAGACTTGGGAAACTTAGACTTTGAGAAATAAACTCATAATTTGACTAATTTGAATTGAAATCATTTTTATTAACGTTTAAGCATAGGAGAACTGAAGGGGAAAAATATTTATGAAAGGCGGGGAAAAGTCGACTTATGTTGTGGGTTTGGAGAGTTTGGAATTGGGAAAGCCATCAAGGTGGGCTATGGTGATGATTGAAAGTCACCGAGTACTCTAGTACTCCTGGTAGTGTTGTTCGAGTCGTGTTGTATTGACCGGCACAGACTCTGGGTTTTGTTTGGGCTGTGTTGTATTGACCGACACTAGACCCTCGTGTATTCTTGTTGGTGGAGTTGTGTTGTATTGACCGACACTAACTCTTGGGTTGTTTTGAGTTTGGGTCGGAGCAGTTTTTGACCATCGAGATTTGATGAGTCAGATGACTCAAGAAGTCATCAAGGGTGATCGCACTCCTTTCATAATTAATTGTCTTTTGTCGCCGAATCGACATATACCTTCGGGTACAGTATAACTTCGGTACAGTATATTACCTTCGGGTACAGTATATTATTCCTTCGGGTACAGTATATCTTTATATATCTTCGGGTACAGTATATACCTTCGGTACAGTATATCTATATACCTTCGGGTACAGTATATACCTTCGGGTACAGTATATCTATATACCTTCGGGTACAGTATATACCTTCGGGTACAGTATATCTATATACCTTCGGGTACAGTATATACCTTCGGGTACAGTATATCTATATACCTTCGGGTACAGTATATACCTTCGGGTACAGCATGCCTTCGGGTAACTCGGCCATTCGATGGGGATATGATCGACTGTGTGGTTAGGATCGACCTGTTGATGTCAGGCATAGCGGAGGGAAAAGTCGACCCGCAGGGTTAGGACTGATCCGACTATGTCAAGGTTGTAAGTGACACCCGAGGGTTATGGTCGACACAATGCCAGTGTTAGGACCGACTCGATCGTGCCCAGCCTATTTCCTCCGGAACCCTCTTAATTGACGTTGCATTGACATATCATGCACTCTAACTATATTTGTTGAGGTATTGATGATTGAATTGTATTAGAGATTTGATACAATGCAGAACTTATATGTATATATACAACATATAAACATACCCCCCTCTATCGCATGTTGATTGTATATCTATTGTATTCTGTAAGTTGACCCTAGCACCTTGGCTTTGTTTGTATGTTTGTGTTTGGGCGGTCGGCCTGCTGCCAGGCGTCTGTCAGCCGGTTCGTGATGATTCGTTGTGCGGGAAAGACCCGGAGCGAAATGTCTATTACTGAAGCTTTCGACGAGGACCCGGACTTCATGGCTGATCGAGGGAGAGTCGATGATAGTAGTGTGGGATATGGGTGGTTAGAGTCTTTTGAGTTGGTTGTCACTGTCATAGCTCTGATTCGTCTTACTTTTGGGACCGGGTAGGTTCCCGATATATGGCTTTTGTGTGGTTCTCTTGCTGAGGATCACAGAGAGTCTGTCGGACTATAGGGTCTTGGGTTGAGGCCATTTTGAGGCCGACTTTCTCTTGGATAGTGGTATATTTGATGCTTTTGCGTACAGTTTTGGTTTGTATATATTCGCCTACGAGCATGTTACCTTGGAGTCACTGCGTGTGCGCGTGACGGATAGTGCAGCAGAGGCTGTACCTTTGTATATGTTGTTTATCGGTTAGTTTAGTTGTTGGGCTTTGTTTTTATTTCTTTATTGCTTTTATTAAAAGGAAACAATCAAAAAAAAAATTACCTGTTTTCCGCGTAAAGTTTATTTTGGTTATTAAAGTGACACCTGGAAATCGGGGTGTTACATTGTGGTATCAGAGCTTGTCGAGTCTTTCGGGAGTCTTTGGGGAATAGGTCTTCTGTGCTAGGTTGTGTGACTCTGCAAAGAGTAAAAATTGATTGTCTGCCAAGCGATCTTCGCTTTAATTGATTGAAGTTGCTACCTAATCATATTGTATAGCTATGCATAATACTATCTTATGATTGGTACTGACTGTTTGCTAAACGAATACAGAACATGGTGAACGCGAACCAACTTGCTGAGATGGTGGCCACTTTGGTCCAAGCGATGACTGTACAAACGAATGACAATGCACAGAGGCGTGCTGCTGAGGACGCACGCGAGCTACACCTGCGTCAGAGGGAAGCATCTCTGGACCAGAACAGGGGATTGAATAATTTCATAAGACAGAATCCACCCAAGTTCACGGGCGGGACTGACCCGGACGAGGCGGATCTCTGGATCCAAGAGATAGAGAAGATTTTCGAAGTACTACAGACTAGTGAAGGGCTAAGGTGGGCCTGGCAACTTATCTACTACTGGGCGATGCTGAGTACTGGTGGAGGGGCACCAGAGGGATGATGGAGGCAAACCATGTTGAGGTGAACTGGAATTCTTTTCGTGCTGCTTTTCTGGAGAAGTATTTTCCTGATAGTGCTCGTGACGAGCGTGAGTCGCAGTTTCTGACTCTTCGTCAAGGGAGCATGACTATTCCGGAATATGCTGCTAAGTTGGAATCTTTGGCCAAGCACTTCCGGTTTTTCCGTGATCAGGTTGATGAACCCTATATGTGCAAGCGCTTTGTGAGGGGACTGAGAGCTGACATTGAGGACTCAGTGAGACCGTTGGGGATTATGAGGTTTCAAGCTTTGGTTGAGAAGGCCACCGAGGTGGAACTGATGAAGAATAGGAGGATGGATCGGGCTGGAACTAGGGGACCAATGAGGTCAAGTTCCCGGAGCTATCAAGGAAAAGGAAAGTTTCAGATGAAGAAGCCTTATCAGCGTCCTATAGGGGAAGGTTTTACCCCGGGACAGTACAAACCGATGACCATTGCTACTGGAGGTGCAGGGAATCAAACCGACAACAAGGGTGTGACATGTTTCAGGTGTGGGAAGACTGGACATTTTGCTGACAAGTGTTCAGCGACTGGACCAAGATGCTTTAATTGCAACCGAGTGGGGCATCTAGCCGTGGACTGTAAGGCGCCCAAGAGGGAGCCATCCGTTAACACTGCAAGGGTAAAGCGCCCTGCTGCTAGAGGAAGGGTTTATATCATGGACGGTGAGGGAGCTGAGGGGTTAACCGGAGGAGAGCGTAAGAACGATGGTAACCTTCTACCCATTCTTTCGCATTCCAGTATAATACGCTTCATTACTCTCGTAGCGTGTGCAACACGCCTAACTTAGTTATACTGTTTGAGCTTTGACCTTACAGTTATTACACCTATTAAGAATTTATTTGACTGCTACTCGTGTTTTAACTATAGAAGTTACACGAGGTTTAGAATAACACACTAAGTCTAGAAAGTAGTCTTCCACCAATGCGATTATAAGGAAGCTAGTAGCTGGAGAACGAATCTTAGAGAGATTCCTTATGGGTAGTATACGTGTTATGTTGAGGGTGCGTAGTTCCGTAGCGGGACCGTTAAGGATTGGATGTTGGGATAATTGTGACTACTGAATGATAGGAACTCATTGACTGTTCCAGTGGGTTTTCTAAATTTCCACCTTCGATGTATTAGGCCTGATCAACCTAATATTGAGGGGGTGATATTCGGAATCACAGCTGGTTATGGACTTTGATAGAAAGATGTGTAAGATGAATTTGAATTGATTGAGGATTAGTCGGATTTGGGAGGAAAGTTCGTGTTAAGCACTTGATTGTGAAAGATTAAGATTTAAATCTTTGGAATTCGATGAGTGTCGTATAGACATTGATTGGTTAGTTCGTGTGATTACTCCAAGTAAAGGTAGACTAAGTCAAGAGGTTTAATGCCGGAAAAGTATTAAGTAGTTTCTCGGAAGTTATGAAGTCATAGGTTATGTGATTACTGAGTGGAATTGTTAGAGACTAAATAAGTTGAATGTAATCAGGTTTTAGATGATAGCTTGATGGTAGCGAGATTGAGAAGAATTAACTCTGAACTAGATTGTTATAGTCGAGTTCGAGGAATAAGTTTTGCTAAGCGTTGGATTAATATGTGGAGACATTATAGTCTTAAGAGATGAATTTTCGCTTGAAAAGTGTTGAATTAATGATTAAGTTGGAGAAAGAAAGTTTTAGCATAAGTTGAATACTTGAGGTTGTTGATATGGATTCCAAAGAAATATGCTAAGATTACTAAGTGAGATTTACTAAGTTGGATTGAAATCTTAGGGTTAAGGTTGAATCTTGAGAGTCGAGAATCGCGTACGAATAGGAGATCTTATGGTTGTAGGTGTGACAATAGGAGTTGAATCTTAGAAGATTGAAGACCTGAAGGTGAGCTTCGGGTTAAGACCATTGAGGTATAATATAAGAGTGATCTTGAAGTAAAGGAATTCTGGGTTGTGTGGAGTGTTAAGGTCGATGATCGATTGATGTTGATTATAAGGTTGCGGACATAATGAGCCATGTGATATGATTTGAATGATGTTAGCATAATAAGTTGTGGATGTGAAAGCATGACGACACTGGTCAGGTCGTTTGGGTAAGTGAAGGAGTTATAGTTTTTAAGAAACTGATATTCATTTAAGAAGTATTGAAGGATTAAAGGTCATTAGAGGACCAAACTTGGTGAAGGTTTAGGTTTTAAATCTATGAATGTCTGTCTAAGGTGTGTAGGACTTGAAGTTTGTCAGAATTTGATTGAGAAATTAAGAAGTTGATTGACGAGATGGTGATTGAGTCACAAAAAGGAAGGTGTTAGTATTAAGACGAATATCTGAGGTTGTTATATTTTGACGAGTTTCATAGAGTTTAAGAGTCAATGGCTAGTTAAGTCCCTTGAGGTATAGTTATGATGTAATCTTCTAGAGGATAAGTCTCGATTTGTGCGAAGGGTTAGGGATTTCAGTGAGTGTAAATAGGTTTGAGTGAGGGAAGTTTCGAGGAAGAAGACGGTAAAAACGGATTGTTAGATATTAAGAGGAGGATTATCTTATAAGTTGTTGATAAATTGATGTTGAAGGGGGATAAGATTAGTGAAGGACAAGGAATAAGGACATAAGTCGAGTTTTAATTCGAATAGTGACTAAGTAGAAGTTTGATTACTTGGTGTGTGTAAAGATAGTTACGAAGTTGGAGGTGTTTTAATGGACTATTAGATTCCAACGCAAGATTTCATCTAGGAGTTATCGAACGGACAAGTGGAGTTTTGGACTGTAGATGAAGATCACGAGGACAAGCTGGGTATCTATTTTGAGATGACAGAGAGGCACTGAGTTTAAGAAGAATTTCGGACGACCGAAAGTAAAGAAGTAAGTGGCTAAGATTGTGCGACTTCACGGAATGCCAACCGATATCATTTCAAGAAGAGATCCGACGCAAGTGATCGAGCCAGACGACATGAAGTTGAATGATGGTTTGTCTTTTGAGACACCGACAGTTAGCAGTGGGGATAGAAGAGTGAAACAGTTAAGGGGAAAACAACTTGCTTAAGTAAAGGTTATGAGGAACAATGACACGGGCAATGCTACAGGGGAATTGGAAGACCAGGTCAAGGAACTGTATTCCGGACTTTTCTCAGAACTCTGAGTTTCGAGAACGAAACTTTCTTTTTGGAGGGGAGTATTGTAAGACCCGGATTTTCGGAACAAGTTAATTTCCGACTCACGCGTGGAATCAGTGTAAGCGTGACAGGAGTTTGATATTTGAGAAAGATTAATGAAGAAGAAAGTTCAGGAATTGCTCGAGGAATGTGGCGTTGTTTCTTTCGGAGCTAGTGCGAGTCGTCTGCACACCTGCCTTATGGCGAGCATGTCCAGAATAGGCTATTTCGCTCTTAAAGCAACGTTTTAAGTGAGATTTCGAACTCTTGGAAAATTTAAAGTTTCTCTTTATTTTTCCATCGACCAGCGTTTCATTTCGGAACTCTGGACTGTACGCACGATAGGTTTAACTTTTCGGATGTCCGCCGACGTTAATTTCTTTGCTTCGAAACCTTAGTTTTGAGCGAAGGATGAAGACGTTTTCTATTCGGGACATCTAACGAAGATTCCGTCCGCGATGCCAGACTTGTTTCGACATTTCCAATCTTTCTTCTGTTGGAAGTTTTGTCGTCTGAGCATCACAGCAAAAAGTAGTTTTTCGGGACAGACTAACTTACACCGCTTTTGGCGTTTTGGATATCGTTTTTCCCAAATCTTAGATATTTGTTTTGAGTTCTGGAATTCTGACGCCAGAATCTCTCTTAGAATTCCACGGTGATCGTGCTGCAAAAATCGGAATTGCGAAATTTTCATTTTCCCGCGATTTCGCCTGCCTATAAATAGCTCAAAAAGCAAAAATTCCTTCATTTTCTTCCTTTTGTGGCTGAATTTCGTGGAGAGCAAGGGGGGAGGAGATTTTCGCGAAAACTTGACCAATCTTCGTGCAGTTCGTCCCTACTTCTAGGTATCGAGGTAACTAACACGATACCTACCTCTGATTGTGGTTTCTGTTGCGTTTCTGAAGTCGTTTCTGTGCTCACAGTTTTGAGCTTTTTCTAAAATGGTCCGATTTCTTCGATTTCTTCGTTGGGTTATGTTCCTTACGTTCCCCTGAGTCTAAAACCTCTGTCAGTAAACGCTGATTGTGATCCAGTTGTCCAGGATCTGAAAAACTGTTTCAAAACCCTTTTTGTCTCACATTTCGAAACTTTATTGTCGAAAAGACTTAATCTGACTTCGTGCCTTTAGGATTTGTTGTCACGGATGTCATGAGGATCATTGCTGTCAAATTTGTTTTCAGAACTGATAACTTTGAAGTTTTGAGCCTTTATTTTGGACCAAAATGCCCCTGGATAGTCGTATTTCGGCCCGATTGTCCGAAAATTGTTCTGACAGTTTCTTTGCCTTAGTTTTACCCTAAAACTACCTTGTGAATTGATTTGATTGAAGAAAAAGAGTCGAAGCCCTTTTTCCTTTGAGGTCGTGGGTTATTACCTTTAGGGGGGAGTTTTTCGTTTTCGAAAACTTGTCCTTTCGTACCCGATTGTCGTATTCTGAAGCTTTAATGCTTTGTCTATCGTTTATGTATTGTTTTGCGATCGAACTAATCGATTTTGTTTGGTTTCTGCTTTGTTTTCCTCCGAGGTTCAGTTGAAGGAACTTTGGAATACTCAGAGCAATTGTTTGAGGAGAACTTTGTTTGCGAAGCTGGAACAGCTCGAGGTTAGGGCAACTTGCTATATTTAGCTATGATTGCATGATAGGCGTCGATAAATTCGACTTATGCTTTATCTGATGTTGTTTATGATGATGATTTATTGTTATGATTGTTTTCATAACTTATGATATTGATGATGTGTTGAATTGAGCGTTTCGACGCAACTTCGGAGTGGAGGTTCATTGATCTGGTGATCTTTGACATTTCGGGTTGGATGAACAACCCTAGGCAAGTCCGAATGTGGGGTTTGAGACTTAGCCATTTGTTGGGATTCGTTGGAATTCCTAGACTTTCCCCGGGAAATGTATTTTGGGTGGTTGATTTTTTGGAAACTTAGAATGATAGAGCTTTCGAAAAATAAAGACTTGGGAAACTTAGACTTTGAGAAATAAACTCATAATTTGACTAATTTGAATTGAAATCATTTTTATTAACGTTTAAGCATAGGAGAACTGAAGGGGAAAAATATTTATGAAAGGCGGGGAAAAGTCGACTTATGTTGTGGGTTTGGAGAGTTTGGAATTGGGAAAGCCATCAAGGTGGGCTATGGTGATGATTGAAAGTCACCGAGTACTCTAGTACTCCTGGTAGTGTTGTTCGAGTCGTGTTGTATTGACCGGCACAAACTCTGGGTTTTGTTTGGGCTGTGTTGTATTGACCGACACTAGACCCTCGTGTATTCTTGTTGGTGGAGTTGTGTTGTATTGACCGACACTAACTCTTGGGTTGTTTTGAGTTTGGGTCGGAGCAGTTTTTGACCATCGAGATTTGATGAGTCAGATGACTCAAGAAGTCATCAAGGGTGATCGCACTCCTTTCATAATTAATTGTCTTTTGTCGCCGAATCGATATATACCTTCGGGTACAGTATATACCTTCGGGTACAGTATATCTATATACCTTCGGGTACAGTATATACCTTTGGGTACAGTATATCTATATACCTTCGGGTACAGTATATACCGTCGGGTACAGTATATCTATATACCTTCGGGTACAGTATATACCTTCGGGTACAGTATATCTATATACCTTCGGGTACAGTATATACCTTCGGGTACAGTATATCTATATACCTTCGGGTACAGTATATCTATATACCTTCGGGTACAGTATATCTATATACCTTCGGGTACAGTATATACCTTCGGGTACAACATGCCTTCGGGTAACTCGGCCATTCGATGGGGGATATGATCGACTGTGTGGTTAGGATCGACCTGTTGATGTCAGGCATAGCGGAGGGAAAAGTCGACCCGCAGGGTTAGGACTGATCCGACTATGTCAAGGTTGTAAGTGACACCCGAGGGTTATGGTCGACACAATGCCAGTGTTAGGACCGACTCGATCGTGCCCAGCCTATTTCCTCCGGAACCCTCTTAATTGACGTTGCATTGACATATCATGCACTCTAACTATATTTGTTGAGGTATTGATGATTGAATTGTATTAGAGATTTGATACAATGCAGAACTTATATGTATATATACAACATATAAACATACCCCCCTCTATCGTATGTTGATTGTATATCTATTGTATTCTGTAAGTTGACCCTAGCACCTTGGCTTTGTTTGTATGTTTGTGTTTGGGCGGTCGGCCTGCTGCCAGGCGTCTGTCAGCCGGTTCGTGATGATTCGTTGTGCGGGAAAGACCCGGAGCGAAATGTCTATTACTGAAGCTTTCGACGAGGACCCGGACTTCATGGCTGATCGAGGGAGAGTCGATGATAGTAGTGTGGGATATGGGTGGTTAGAGTCTTTTGAGTTGGTTGTCACTGTCATAGCTCTGATTCGTCTTACTTTTGGGACCGGGTAGGTTCCCGATATATGGCTTTTGTGTGGTTCTCTTGCTGAGGATCACAGAGAGTCTGTCGGACTATAGGGGTCTTGGGTTGAGGCCATTTTGAGGCCGACTTTCTCTTGGATAGTGGTATATTTGATGCTTTTGCGTACAGTTTTGGTTTGTATATATTCGCCTACGAGCATGTTACCTTGGAGTCACTGCGTGTGCGCGTGACGGGATAGTGCAGCAGAGGCTGTACCTTTGTATATGTTGTTTATCGGTTAGTTTAGTTGTTGGGCTTTGTTTTTATTTCTTTATTGCTTTTATTAAAAGGAAACAATCAAAAAAAAAAATTACCTGTTTTCCGCGTAAAGTTTATTTTTGGTTATTAAAGTGACACCTGGAAATCGGGGTGTTACAAAGTTCCTAGGTCATGTCATATCAAGTCAGGGTGTGGCTGTTGACCCTAGCAAGATCGAGACGATTCTGTCATGGGAGCAACCAAAGACAGCAAGCGACATCAAAAGTTTTGTCGGGCTTGCAGGCTACTATAGGCGATTCGTCAAAGATTACGCAAAGTTGACTTCGCCGTTGACCCAGTTGACAAAGAAGAATCAACCGTTTGCGTGGACGGAGAAGTGTGAGGCTAGTTTCCAGGAGTTGAAGAAGCGGCTGACCACCGCACCCGTACTAGCTTTACCTAAGGAAGGAGAACCTTATGACGTGTATTGTGATGCGTCGCACAATGGTTTGGGGTGTGTAATGATGCAAGATAAGAAAGCAATTGCTTATGCTTCAAGGCAATTGAAGACTCATGAGAAGAACTACCCTACACATGACTTGGAGTTGGCTGCCATAGTTTATGCTCTCAAGATTTGGAGACACTATCTCTATGGCAGTACGTTCACGATCTATAGCGATCATAAGAGTTTAAAGTACTTATTTGATCAGAAGGATCTGAACATGAGGCAGCGGAGGTGGATGGAATTCCTTCAGGACTATGAGTTCACTCTACAGTACCACCCGGGGAAAAGCAATGTCGTAGCCGACGCTCTCAGCCGGAAGGCTATACATGTGTCCTCAATGATGGTCAAGGAGTTAGAACTGTTGGAGGCTTTCCGAGATCTGAGCTTGGACGTTAAGCTCGCACCAGGAAGGCTGAGTTTCGAAATGGTGACGGTGTCAAGTGGACTTTTGGAAGAGATCAAGTCTAGACAAGAGACTGAAGAAGGGATAGCTGAGTGGCGAGACCGTGTGACTCAGGGAAAGGCACCAGAGTTCTCTATTGGGAATGACAATATTCTGCGATGCAAGGGACGGATATGTGTGCCTGACGATGCAGAGATGAGAAGATTGATCCTGGATGAAGGACACAAGAGTAGACTGAGTATCTATCCCGGAATGAACAAGATGTATCAGGACTTGAAACTTCACTTCTGGTGGCCTGGGATGAAGAAGCAGGTTGCTGAGTATGTTTCTACTTGCCTGACATGTCAGAAGGCGAAGGTAGAGCATCAGAAGCCCGCAGGGAAGCTGCAACCACTAGATGTCCCAGAGTGGAAGTGGGACAGTATTTCTATGGACTTCGTGACGGCGTTACCTTTAACTCGGAGGAAGTTCGATGCAATTTGGGTTGTTGTTGATCGTTTGACAAAGACCGCTCATTTTATCCCGATCAACCTGAAGTACAAGGTGGAGAAATTGGCGGAGATTTATGTGGCTGAGGTTGTGCGTCTACATGGTGTACCGACCAGCATCGTGTCAGACAGAGATCCGAGGTTTACCTCTCACTTTTGGGGAGCCTTGCAGCAGGCCCTCGGAACTAAGTTGAGGTTGAGCTCTGCCTATCATCCCCAAACCGATGGGCAGACAGAGAGGACAATCCAGTCACTGGAAGATTTGCTACGGGCCTGTGTGTTGGATCACAAGGGCAGTTGGGATGAGATGCTGCCATTGATCGAATTCACTTACAACAATAGTTTCCATGCGAGCATCGGCATGGCACCTTACGAAGCTTTGTACGGTCGGAGGTGTCGTACGCCCTTATGCTGGCATCAAGATGGAGAAAATTTGGTGATTGGCCCGGATTTGGTGCAACAGACCACCGAGGAAGTCAGGAGAATTCAGGAAAAGATGAGAACCGTGCAGAGTCGCCAAAAGAGTTACGCCGACAACCGACGAAAGGAGTTGGAATTTCAGGCCGGAGACCATGTCTTCTTGCGGGTTACCCCGATGACAGGTGTCGGAAGGGCAATCAAGTCCAAGAAGCTTACTCCGAAGTTTATTGGGCCGTACCAGATCACGGAGCGAGTTGGACCGGTGGCGTACAGGATCGCCCTACCACCGTTTCTATCCAACATCCATGACGTTCTTCATGTGTCGCAGTTGCGAAAGTACATGGCAGATGTTTCGCATGTGATTACGCCAGACGACATACAGCTGAGAGATGATCTGACAATGGAGGTGCCGCCCATCAAGATCGTCGACCGAAGTGTAAGGCGCTTAAGAAACAAGGAGGTGCCTTTAGTGAAGGTCGTGTGGAACCAAGAGACTGGTGACGTGACCTGGGAGTTAGAGGATAAGATGCGGGAATCACACCCCGATTTATTTGTAAACCCTTAAGTTTCGAGGGCGAAACTATTTTAAGGGGGTGGTATTGTAAGGCCCTAAGTTCAACTTGGAACAAATTTTATGGAAGTTTGAATAAAATTGAAGTTTTTGGCTATGTTTGATAACTGGCAGATTAGAACTGTCAACTTGTGTGAATTTTTAGATAACGACTTCATTTGGGAAAACTTCCTTCATGAGAGTTGTAGCCCTTCAAGTCTAGAAAATTCTCCAAGTGGTTTCGCGTCGATCCGATATCTGTAGCTTCAGATATCCGCGTTTTAGTGAACGCAGTTCCGGCTGTACAGTGCCAGCAGAATTATTGCATTGTTTTCTTCTAAGTCCGTATTTAATTATGAATTTACCTTTGAGGGCTTAGGTTTTAGTAAGTTTCAGGTCTGATTAGGTAATTAGACTGGTGGGTTAAGGTTGGACTTGGGTCGGGCTTGTGGAAAAACAAAACCCTAGCCCAAGTGATGGAGGGTGGGGCGCGAGCTGCTTAGGGTTTGGAGGGGGGGGGGAAAGAATTCTTTTCTCATTCGGTTATGAAAACAGAAGTTGGATACCTCTTACGTGAAAAACTCAGGAGAGAAAAGAGTGAGAGAGCCTTCCTTTGCACCCTTGAACCGCCGCCGCTCCTAGCCTTGCCACCACCGTCGGACCGTGCGCGAGAGAGAGAGGACCGTGCGCGAGAGAGAGAGCTGTTTGGGAGAGAGGGAGACTTGGACAGCAAGGAAAGCTATTTCAACCTTCATTATTCTCCTCTTTTTCCAAACCAAAACCCAAGGTAAGGGCTGGTCTTAGGATCTTTTGGGTAGGATAAGGTCATAACATGAGCTTTCTTGAAAAATTGTGATTCTTGCTATGCGATTTCATGAGGTTAGGGCTGAGTGTTTTTGTTTCTGCGTTTTATGCAGTGAAATTCATGCTTCCAAAGCATTGTTTGACATGTTTCTACTGTCCAATGTTTCTATGACACGATCACATGCTTACTTGCTAATTTTGGTTCATGGAATGTGTGTTCCTAACATGATCAATGTGAAAACTTGAGTTCTGGAATTTCTGGGAGAATATGATGGTGTTTGGGGACTATATTATGCTTGTGAATATGAAAAGGAAGAAAGAAAAAAATTTTGCAAAACCCTAAGGTCTAAAACTTGGCTTGGCCGAACCCAATTTAGGGGTATTGGACCACTTTTTCTTCCGTTTTCATGTTCATATCGTATGAGTTCTCGTTGGGACAATTTATGGTAAATTATGATGCATGAAATTGTGGATTTAAATCCTTGTTGAGGTCTTGATGCCATGAAAATTTGTATGCATGCTTGCAAAATTTGCTAAGTGAAGTACTTGCCATAACTTGATGTTTGTGTGATGATGAAAGCTGAAATCTTGTATGACTAATGTGTTGTTTGGCTGTACTTGGACACATGTGATCAAAGGGAAGGAAAAGAAATGTTTTTGAAAACCCTAAGGGCTTCCTTTAGGTTCGGCCGAACCCTACTTTTGGGGGTTCGGTAAATTCTTTTCTACCGTTTGATGCACAAGTCTTAAGATACATCACTTGATAATCTTTCAACGATTCAAGGTGCATGAGTTGTGATTATTGGTAACAAGGGTCGCTCACCTAGCTGTAATTCCCTTGTTATCGTGAATGGTGCTATTTAATGTGTGCGGTTAAGCTAAAGACTTAGGGTGACTGACTTAGAGCCTTAAGAACAAAGAGAAAAAGAACTAATATTGTTGTGACTCGCTTGCAAGTGAAATTAATTAATTTACGGACATAGGTCGGGTAGACTATGGTCCATGAGAACGATGGGCTTGCACGCGAGGGAGATTTTGGGTCGACTGCGGTCACCCGTGATTTTTTGTGGATCATTGCGGCTCCACGTGTTTGGTTGACTGCGGTCACCGTGATTACCGTGCCTCTGCGAAGCAAGAAGATGGCCATGGAAGTGTTTGGCGGGTTGTGCGAAGTGAGGAATCGTTAGGTGACTAACTAACATCTAAAACTTTAAAGAGAAAGAGAATTATTTCGATAGCGGATGATGTTCATTTATATCCACTGTACTGTATGTTCTTGTTGTTTTCCTTTTAGACCTGACCCTTGCTTGTTTGCTATGTGTTTACTTGGGGGCGGGTAGATGGTGCTGACTTCACAGTCGTCAGTCCACATTCTGGAGCTGAAACTCCTCAATGAGGAGGAAGACCGAGCCTGGATGGCCGACACGTCCGGGATTCGGAGGATTTATGTCGGCGGCGCGGAGTTGACGAGTTATGACGTGTATGGAGGGGTGATGGGAGGTCCAGCGCGTACATGGAGGAACCATTCGTATGCCCTACGCACCTCCACGATTTCAGATTCCCCAGGATGATGGTTCGAGGGTCTCTTCTGTGGATCTCGACCCATCTGAAGAAGTAGTGTCCAAGCCTCAAGCGCCGGCCAAGGAGCAGCGGAATGGGTGGCTTGAGGGTTCTGATGGAGACCCTGCCAATCCAGAAGGGAGGGACGCCTAGAAGAGAGTTGAGGGTATCCTTGGGGCGGAGTGAGCTTCGTGCCGAGATATTTTATTCACTTTTTATCAACTCAGTTTTGTAACGGTTGGGATATTTGAGTACCCTTAATTTTGAATAATTGGCCTCGCATGGGCGAGTGTCTCATTTTGCTATTTTATTTCATTTCCGGTTCAAACAGTTTATCTTCTGCTAATAGAACCCACGTTTCATTTCATTCTTCGCCCATGATTTATTTATTACGATCAATTGGAGTACAAAGGAGGTTTAACATTCGAGGTTTTCGTAATAATGAATGGTTTGTCATTAATTAAGAATAATTAATTGAACGACGAAAATTCTTTGTGAAAATGGATATCCGGTTTTCCGTGACGCACGAGAAATCGGGGCGTTACAGGGGCAGGGTGAGCTTGTTGAGCCAAAGGGTTGCCTCATGTAAAGGATTGGCCAAGATAGGTTCATCTGGGTCAACTAGACGTTCAGGTCTAGGGCCAGGATATCTCCTCGGGCTTGGACAAGTGAGATAATATTCTTCTAAGGTAGACACCTTTTCTTTTCTAACTTCCATGAATTTTCGAAGGGATTCAGAGTTGTTGGAAGGAGAAGAGTCAACAACATTTGTTGGGAAGGATACATGTGTAAGGGCTGTGGAAGAGTCTGTATCCGTGGTTCTGGGAGCCAGACGTTCTGATGCTCTTGGGACAGAGTGATCAGAGGTTCTGGGTCCAGGTTCTGTTTGGTTAAGCTCTGGTTGCTCATGGATGATGGGTTCAGAAGTTAATGGGTTGTACTGGATGGTAATGGGAGAGGTTGGTTCATCTGGCCTAGAGGGTTGGTTCTGGAGCAAATTCCAGAGAGGTGCTTCAGTAGGAGAAGGTGGAAAAAAGAAGACCTTGGGGAATGTGGTGGAGAGGTGGTTTGTGCAGCTGGTTGGGACTCAGGAATAGGAGTGAGTGGATTTGAAAATTGTTTGAGCATGGCTGATATGGGGAGTGCATCAAATAAATTCAAATCATCATCAGAAGCAACTGCAGACTTACTTGATTGTGCTGATGATCTTGTCACTCTGGTGTAAGGCCCGAGTTTTTAAACTTATGCCAAGTAAATAGAATCCTATTCACGATTAGGGTTGTTGTATCATGAAGGGAAACCTGAACTAGAGTTTACCAAATGAAATAAATTTATGAAGGAGAAAGTTCAGGAAAAGTCTGAGGATCGTACCGAAGTCGATAAAAGTTATAGCACGATCGTTATACGCTTAAACCTAGGTCAGAAACCCTAGTATATAGCTAGTTTTCACTTTTAGGCACGATGGAAGTTAATTCCAAAAATCTTCAGAGAAATGTTAGAACTTCTCTTTTTCCATATATCACAATCGTTTCGAGGCGAAACTCTAGAATCTACGAACGTCCGATTCCAATCATCGGAAGTTTGCCGAAACCGAAACCCTGGTATTTCGAAACCCTAGAATTTCTCGACAATGAAGACTTTTTCTATTCAGAGCTTCAAATGAATATTCCACACGCGTACACCCATTTCTCTTGATGATTTTAATCTTTCTTCAGAAGGAAGTTTTCTATTCCGACATCCGATGCAAAAAGCAACTTATCGGGTAAAATAGTTTTATACCGATTATGCATTAGTCGCCAAAAATACAAGGAGACCTCATTTTAGTTTTGGAATTCTTTCGCCAAAACCTATCTTAGAATTCACGGAGAATGACGCCGGAAAAATCAGATTCGCGAAACTTTCATTTTACCGCGTTTTGCCAACCTCTATTTATAGCCAAGAAATGAGAAAAAAATCACAAAACTCACCCAAAAACCCATTCAAGGCCGCGAGTTTGCATAGGAGAGGAGGAGGAGAGATTTTCTTCATTTCTTGCTTGATCGTCGATCAATCAGTTGCTACTTCAAGGTTTCGAGGTATAGTCGCTAATCCTTACCTCTGATCGCTTTTTCCATAGCTTTTCTGTAGACTTTTCTGAGTGGATAGTTTATGGGTTTTTGCAAAACTATCCTGAATCTTTCATTTCTGATTCTAAACCTCTTCCTTATGCACCCAAGATCACTTCTGCCGGGTTAGATTTTCCGTTATGTCGCCGGAATTCCGCCGGAATCAATTTTAGCCTTAAATACCCATTTTTGGAGTTTTTGAGGTAAAGCTTCAACCTTTAGCCTAAAAACTATCGCCTTAGCTTAGTGTTAGTAGGATTAGCTGTCATAAACGTCGTTAGTAACGTCCCTGCAAAATTGGTTTTTGGGATTTCAGTTTTGAAATTTCTAAGTTAAAAATCATGACCAAAATACCCCTGCGACAGTTTTTTGATCCGATAATTTTTCCGAGTTCAGAATACCCTTAGTTACGGCTAATGAAAGCATAGGAACCAAGTTTGATCGAAAAAAATCGAGCCCCACAATTGTGAAAAGTGGCTGAGCCCTATAGAGGAGGAGGGGGGAAAATTCCTTTTCCGAAAACTTGTCCTTTCGCGCTGGATTATCGTACCTCGGAGTATGAACTACTTCGTGTAACCTTAGTGAGCATTGATAGCTTAGTTTCCGATAGATTTTGATAGAATTCTGTGGTTTTACTTTAAAGGTTCTTTTGAAGAATTTCCTGAAGATCAAGGAGCTCATTGTGAAGGAACGTTTGAGGAGAACGCTGGAATAACTAGAGGTAAGGGCAACTTACCTTACTAGCTAATGCTTTAGGTGTCGACGAATTCGACTTGATTTATTGTTTATGCACTTGTTTGTGATTGACTGGGAAAAGTTTTCTGAGGCTTCGGCTGACAATGTAGATGATTCATCTACTGAATGTTTTTGGAGATTGACTTACATGCTATGTGCTATGTGGGTAATCTAGGATGTGTGGTGCATGCCTTATATGCTAAGTGCTATGTGGTTATTGCTTATTATGTTGATATATGACATGTTGATTGATGGTGCTGAGTTATTTATGCTTTAGCAATGAAATCTGAGTTTCTGAATAGTGAGAATAGCGGGCAGGTCATGCCGATTTTATTTTGAGAGTTTTGAGAAAGTTCGATAGGACGAATGAGATTCGGGCCTTGTTATGGTTTTTCATGGATCGAGACATTCTCTGGAGTCATTTGGGATTTGGAGATCCGGGTACTTATAGGATTTGCGATAAGACTAAAAGGATATTATTTTGAAAAGTAAACTCATAAGACATTAAACAACCTCTAAATCTTTAAGTAATGGCGTTAAACTCGAAAGAAAGCTTAGGATGAAGATTTTAGTTTTGGAAAACGAGAAGTGTCGTCGGATCCAAGTGTTGAGAAAGTTGAGAAGTTTTGAGTATGTTGATACTCTTGTGCTGTAGGAGCAGTTATGTCGTTGGGCTATCCGAGGGATAAGCCGGGAGACTGATAGTTTTCGAGTATGTCGATACTCTTTGCTCGCTGAGCAGTTTTTGACCATCGGATGGAGATGAGTCGGATGATTCGAGGAATCATCATGAGTTAA